>NW_007726209.1:7343-12909 GCF_000696425.1 Galeopterus variegatus | reverse complement strand
TGCAAGTATTCTTTGCAAATGTTAAGGATTTGCTGTATTTCCTTCTGGAGCATTTTCTGTGATTCCTCTGAGGATTTCCACAAATCTTTCTAAAGTTTCTTCGTAAACTTTCCAATGTTCTCCCCTCTCCTTTCTTTCCTCTCTGTCTTTGTCTCTCTCTCTCTCTATATATACACACACACACATATACATGTATGTACACATGCATATATACGTGTACATGTATGAATGCTCATAAACTTTCCAATGTACTCCCCTCTCCTTTCTTTCCTCTCTGTCGTTGTCTCTCTCTCTCTATATACACACACACACACATATACATGTATGTACACATGCATATATACGTGTACATGTATGAATGCTCACATTTATATAACCATGTATATAGATTTGTACAGAAGTTAAGGGAAGTGAGTGTAAGGAGATAGAAATGAGATAATGATGTCATAATTACCAAGAAGACAAGATTTAACCCTAGTTATAGCTAATGGTCATGTTGGAAACATAGTCTGTTATGATAGGAAAGGAGATGAGGAATATAGGAGATGTCATTACCAGAATTAATTGATAGCTGTCTAGAAAATTGATTATTTGCCCCATTTTTGTTTTGAGGTGAGGTATTTTTTATAGGGACTTAGTTCAGTTGTCCTGGCTTGACTGTGGATGATGGGAGACCTTATTTGTTCATCTGCTTTAACACACACAGAACCCTGCTATCTTTTAGAGGTATGTTATTTAAGCTTTTATTATTAGGTTTTCCCAGTGAACATTTTTATTGGGGTTGGTAAAAGACAAGGCTTGGAGGATATTTACCATGTTCTCCTTGAAATGTAATGGCCCAAATAGGACAAAACTAGACATGGTACTTCAGAAATGATGGTGCTTTGCAAGTGGTTTCCTAAGGGACCTGTCAGCCCACTGCACTGCTGGGCTGCTTTCCCTGCTGGGTGTAAAGTAGCTTTAGCTCTGATTTTAGAAGTAGCTAATCTAGATGGAGTGGCTGTATTAATTACATAAAGGCTCATGGCAGGCAGTCCATTTGGCCTAATTTAGAGTAGATTTTAATTCAGCTCTTCCCTGAGAGAGTTTTGATGTAGATAACTTTTTTACTTAAAATATTTTACCAATCTTGGGTGGTTTTATAAAATTCTGTTATGCTACACGTGTCCTGAAGTGTCCCTCTCCTTTTTTTTTTTTTTTTTTTTTTTTTAATTAAAAAGGGAAAAACTCCTTTTCTCCTCCCCACTGGCTTCAGAAAAAATAGTATTAAATGCAAAGAGTAAATGTAACCCTTTTTCTTGACCTGCTGTAGGCTGAGCAAATCTAACTTTGAAACAGCTGTGAAGGGTAGTTCCCAGAACTGTGGTTGGCACTGAGGCCTGGTCCACACTGTCTCTCTAGCCTTCTCTGTTCCCCCTGCAAGAGCCCCTTCCTCTAGCCTGGGGAATGATATAAATGCTCATAGCACTCCTGTGTCCTAGTTCTCAAGCAGTTCTCCTGGTTGCCTCCCACTCCATTTATCTTAACTCTGCTGCCCTGAGAGACTCTGGAAAGCTTTTCTGGCTCATGTACCCCCAGGTCTGGGAGATTGATTTGGGGGAGATGCCCTGGGCCCGGTGGCAGGCTACTGCAACAGTCTGCAGGTGGTGCCCACCTTGCTCTGGGGAGTGTTGGTCAGGGCAGGAGGCAGATTCTGTCAGATACTTCAAAAAGTTTGTGGAAAAATAGAATTGAGAGATAATGACTCTTTCCATGAACTATTTGAAGTACCCTCATACAAACTTGGAGGTCAGAGTCTCTCTGAGTGGTTCCAAATTGCAGCCCACTTATCTCTTCAGCCCAGAGGGCAGTCTCAAAAGCTAAATGTCCACTCTTTTGGGTGCCACCATCGTATGACACAGTGTCTCAGCAAAGGGGCCAGGGCCCTCAAAGTGCTGCTCGGAGATGGATTTTGTAGTGGAATTCCTGCAAAGTGAAGGCTTCTTTAATGTAGAGATGACTGTGCTGTCCATCCAAGGAAGAACACAATGATATAATTGCAAATGATCAGAAATTGCTAGGAGATTGGGGGCATACCATTTAATTCAGTGCCGCTCAGACTCCAGGGGACCACACTTTGAGAAGTGCTGCTGTAACATATTTGAGGACAGTGGTTTTTACACTTTGGCTATACACTGGAATCACCCGGGAAGCTTTTAAAACTGTTGGTGCCCAAGCATTTCCCAGATGAGTTACACCCATATGTCTAGTGTGGGACCTAAGCGTCAAGCTACCCATGTGATTCCAGTGTGCAGCTAACTTTGGGAACCATTGTTCTACAACAGTGTGGCAAATTTTAGTGCACTTACAAATCACTCTGGGCTGTTAAAATACAGACTGTGGCTTAGGAATTCTGGGAAGGGACCTGAGATTCTAATGAGATCTCAGGTTATATCACTGCTGGTCCAAGAGCCACACTTTGGGTTGCAGGGCTCCAAAATATTGGATAGAACAGGGTATCTCAACCTCAGCTCTATGGACATTTTGGGCTGGATAATTCTTTGTTGTGGTGCTGTCCTGTGCATTATAGAATGTTTACCAACACCCCTGGCCTCTACCCACTAGATGCTACTAACATCCCACCCACCCAGTTGTGACAACCAAAAATATCTCCAGAGAAGGACAAATATCCCTGGGGGGTGGGGGTGGGGGTGTCAAAATCTTCCTGGGGTGAGAACCAGGACCCTTGAGGCTGGATTTCAGGACCCCTCCCCCCTTCTTCACTTTTCTGTTTAATGGGTCCTTTATTCCTTTGATCAGGAGAAAACCTATTTATCCACATCTAGACTGCTCCCAAATGCCTGGAAGAGGCCCCACAATGACTAGAATGATTTATGCCAAGATGAATTAAATATCAGCTCCTATGCCCGGGGCAGGATGGTGATGAAGTAGTTGATGCCTGAGAAGTTGACGGGGGAGGGGGTGGGTTGAGGCAGAAACAGAAGTGCCTTTCTAGGTTTTCTCAATAATGGATTTTGTAAGACATCGGTACTAGCTTCATATGTATTTCTAAGAGAAATTTTGCTTGTCTCCATTTCCAATCATCTCTGGGTTAAAAATAACAACAAAACAACTGAACACCCTACCTCCGTTCTTTTCTGTTAAACCAAGTTTTTGGCATGTGACCTTTTAACAAGCCCATGAATAATTCCCTTAATTGACTGGCTGGTGATGTTTTCATTCCGTGGTGCTGCTGCAGTTCAGTGGGAGCACGCACATGCTCCGACCCCTACCTACACACCCACTGACAAGCTATTAAATCGGTGAAGATTGCAAATTACATATCACTTTCATGGTTTTGAACTGGAAGCCTGTTTTGCACAAAGCATGTTAATGGTTAATAAAATTACTGTGTACACACGCACAAGTCTTATCCACAAGACCCTAATTCTCTATTTCAGTGAACCACCTCTGGCATTAATGGGGCAGATTGAATGTGAAGCTGTGATTATCCAGCACCTCCTTATATAAGCTCAGCTAGGGGCAGTGTGGTTCTTTTCCATCTGTCAGAAAGCCAGTGGGCTGGTAATTAGGAAGGAAACAGGCATCACAAGGCCTGCTCAAAGCCACACAGCATTTTTCTTTCAACAGGCATGGGGTTCTACCTCTTTCCCCCCTTGTTTAAAAATGAAAATGGCAGATCACTTCAAAATCATTCCGCGGACAAGTTAGAGCAAAATGGGGTACTTGCAACAGTAGGTCAAACTGGAATGAGCCTTGGGTAGAACAGAACAATAGAATAACTATGCTGGGAATAACAAATGATTTTCCTCTACTGCTCCCATAATTAATTGTCCCATGTGGCTGGCAACCTGTCCTTACAAGGCTGTCTCTGTTGTTGGCAAAATGAAGGCTGTAGTTGGTAAAGTCACTGTTAGATCTGTGGCCCCAAGGCACAACACAGGTACAGTGGATTATTTTCAAATTTGCCCTTGTAATTTCTGGTTGTGGAACTTTTGGGGGCAAATTATCCAATCCATGCATCAGGAGGCCCTGGGGTGCTGACACTTAAGACCCTGTTAGTGCCAACATGGTTTAGTTTCTGTGACTGACCTGCTTAGTTCATTCACCTTTTAACAGCTCTCTTGGGAGGTGGATTTCCCAACATAAAGGGAACAAATACAAATGCTTTCCTCTCTTTGACCAATTGAGCCACTTTTCTGTCAAGGGGAATTGGATGGTCTCTCTGTCTCAGAGCCAATCTCTCCCTTCTGTAGGAAACACGCCCTGGTAGTCTACCTGGCAGTGATGTGTCTGTTCTGACAAAGGCCATCACAGTAGGTGTCTGGTTTTCAGACTTCTGGGTGCTCGAGAATCATCAGCACAGCTTATGAAGAAGACTCCAGAGTCCTAGCCCATCCACATCTAGAAATTTTCCATGGGTCTGGGGGCCACGGAATGAACAGTATAACGGGTGCCTCAGAGCAGGCTTCAAAGAAACAAAGACACAGGATGGGAAGAGAAGCGGGGTGGTGGGTGCCCAGAGCGTAGGCTTTGAGTGAAATAGGTGGACGAGATCCACGGTCCAGCTTGGCAGCCGTGAACACGTTCCTCGTATCCTTTGAATTGGGATTTCTCACCTGCTAAAATATGTCTCGTTAGACAGTTGTGAGGAGTAAATGGGACAGTGTAGTTAACCCGGTGCCTGCCTTGTGGTAGGTGTTCAGCAGGCAGAGCTGGTCCTCATTGATCGAGAGGAGCAGCTCTGTCTCTGACTGTCTTAATGGCGGCAATCTTGGTCTGCTCTTCTTAAATGGAGTTTGTGTTCGCCCTCTGAATTCACACTGCTCCTTTAAAACTACTGCCTCATCATCTGTCCATGGGTTACCCAATATGGTTCTCTTGGCTTCCTGGGTTGGCCCCAGTTGATGAACTTGGGAACCTGATGGCCATTCCCTGGCACCACCAAGATAAAGCCATACTCTTCATAGTGACCTAGAGCAGGGTTTCTCAGCACTGGCATGGTTGACATTTTGGACCAGATAATTCTTTGTTGTGAGGGGCTGTCCTGTGAATTGTAGGGTGTTTGCCAGCATCCTTTACCCACTAGATGCTACTAGCACCCCTCCCCAAATTGTGACAATAGAAATAATCTCCAGATGTTGCCCAATGTCCCCTTGTTTGGGGGGCACAATGGGGGGGGGGGGGGCAAAACCCCCCCTGGTTGAGAACCACTGACTCAGGGTTATGCTTATGCCTTAGAAAAAAAGTTCCCGACCTTGCTTCATGAGAAACACCTGGAGAGCTTTGTAAAAATAAACACAAAACAAAACTAGCAAACAATACCTGCCCCAGCCCTGCTACGGACTGTGGAGTCAGAAAAGCAGAGCCCAGTAATCTGAATTCTTTACAGGCCCTGCAGATGATTCTGGTTAACAGCCAGTTTGGGAACCAAGAGATTTTCCCTGTCAATGTCCCTTTGCCAGTGGCTCTGGGTGAACTTGCTTGTTACAATATCGTTCTGAAGAAGAGTTTAATATCTGTCCTTGCTGAGGCTAGTGAGTTTGTAGATGAGAAAGCATTTTGG
>NW_007726209.1:1661-5739 GCF_000696425.1 Galeopterus variegatus | reverse complement strand
AGCTATGAAAGATTTTAAAGACTGCCCAAAAGGAGGCAAAAGTCAGTGGATTTCAGAAGCAGCATATGAAATGATTGAAGGGGGAAAGTCTTGCTTTCTTTACCTATAATTCGATTTATTTGGCTTGGTCTGTTCATAGCCTCGCTTTTGGATCTGTATCTCAAGTGGTAATACGAAATCGTAGGCTGCTACAACAGTTGTGCCAAGGGCTGCTGCTTCTGGTTATACATTTGAATGTGGGAGAATGTCCTAATCCTGGGGATCCTGGACAGATTTAATTTGCGAAACCAGGAGGATGTTGAAGCTGCTGTCCTGGGTCTACATTTGTTTTGTTCACATGGATGTTTGTGGTCAGACTCTGAGTTTGTCCATGTTATCTCTAAATTGTCTTGCTTTCTCTTTATTTTGATGATATCCTGTGGCTGTCCCTACTCTAAATTCTTCCTGGAATTCCCTCTGGGATTGGGGCCTGAGGCAGGGGCTGCAGGATTGGACAGTGATTCTGGGAGTGATCCAGGAAGCAGGAGTGAAGGAGTGGGAAGGGTTAGACAGGAAGGGAGGAAAAGCCAATTAAGGTACTTAATCACGGTCACTTCTGTTAGGCAGAGGGGGCTCCATTCTGTCTTGGCCTCTGAGAGGTATACATTGTGCAATGCTAGTGGTGGCTGGGAAGGAAATCTGAGATGGCCAAGAGGATGTGATACGGCACCAAAAGCATCTGCTACACTTTGTTGTCCCCTGCAGTCCTTTAGGTGACTCCCTGTGGTTAAGGAGACATCCCCCCTACCTGTCTTTATGCTGGCATGCCTTTGTATTTATTCAGCACTATAGCAACTTACATCCAGGTTCCTTAATTTCTCCTTTGCTAAGATGGGCAGGCTGACGGTGGGTACGTAAACACTAACATTTATCTCTTGAGATGGTGTGACTGGTGATGTTTGTAGCTTGCACTACTGATTTAGGGACCAAATCAATAGCAGATTTGTATTATATAATTATATAATCAATGGGCAGAGCTGTATTATATAGTGACGTCTTAGCATTTTGTGACTTTAGTAATAGATTTCAATGAAGCTTAAAGTTCCAGAATTTTCAGGAACTAGCCCCTCCAGGTGAAAGCTTTAGGATTAATTGTTAATGTGCTTTGCCGGGTTACAATATAGTGAGGCTCTAGTGTACTGATATTCTTCAAATAATTTCATATCATTGTTCTGCTTGGAAAACCAGCTTCCCAAACTCATTGGCTGGATAACATTTTCTTTTAAAATACTCTCTTTCTGTCTTGTATATTTTTCTTTCTTACTCTGGGAAATGTCAGCCTTTCAAAATAGTAGAGTGTGTAGGTCACAGAGAAGTTGCAGAAATAAGATCCAGCCAAAAACATGGTACACTTTTTTCTTTTTGCCATCTGACAGCTCTGTAGTGATGTAAGAAGCCCATAATTTGCCGATTGCCCAGTGGGAAACTCATAGTTTTTCCTCTAATTTGCCAGTGGGTAAATAATCCCTACTGTTCAGTTTTTACATTTTGGTTTTACAAATAAATCTGTGTCTCAAAACTATTGATTTAGAATAAAAACCTTTAATGAGCCAGAATTTCCATTGCTGCATCTAGACTACAATTTTAGAGTGTCAAGACGTTTGTGATTAATTCAAAGTTGCTAATTTTCAACATGAGGAAACAGAGGTCTAGAGATATTTTCCTATTCGTCCCCAAGTCAATGATAAGGATGGATCTAGAACCCAGGACTCCTGAACCCCACCCCAGCTTAGTGACTCCAGCAATATTGCTGTTTAGGTTAGAAAAAATTGTATATAAAGCTGTGTACAAAAGTGTGCTTGTGTTTAGATTGACAGAACTTCCAGATAAAGAAAATTCCAGTTTGTCTGTGTTACAAGCCTCAGATTTGGATTTGAGTCCCAACTCAGTTGTTAACCAGCTTTATAGCCCTGGGTAGATCACAGACTTTTCTGAGACTTTCCCCAGTTCTCTCTTTCTCCCTAAACTCATCTCTCTTCACCCCTTCTAATTTGTCAGATGGGAGAGATGACACATACTCCACATGGCAGCATGGATGAAATTCATGTGGGAAGTAGTCTGTGAGGGTTCTCTGTAAGCCACAAATTCTTACATGCCACAGGATGTTTGCCCCAGGGACTCCATACCCATAGGACTTGGCCCTAAGACTGAGCTCGAAAAAGTGCATGCTAGATGGTGGGTTTCATCAGAAGTCCTAGTGATAGAAGAAGATACCACAGAATTAAGTTAGAAATGTTATCTTTAGTATCTTATATATGGTCAATATCATCTTAATGACATGGGCATTTTATCCATCATTTATGAGTATGTTCACAGTAATTTAGTGATGGAAGTGATATTACCATTCCCATTTTACTTATAAGAAAACTGAGTCTTGGAAAAGGAGAAATGGATAGTTGAACTTGAGTGGAAGATTCCTATACTGCCCCAGCAACAGTGCTGTAGTAACCCACCCAAACTACTCCTTTCACCCCTGTGCCCCCTCACACTGTGGGGCATACAGTAGGTGCTCATACAAACCTGATTAATTTACAGCACCAAGTTTGAGACTTGATAGAGATGAGCATTTCACACCTTGTGAGGATACAAATACAGGGAAATGTTAAAAAGTGATGTAGCTGGAGAAGGCATTTCTGTAAATTTTCTTTTTATTATAAAAGTACAGTAGACAGAAAAGTAGGAGGGAACAACGTGCATCTTCTCATCATTGTTACTTTGAAATGTATTCCCTTCCAAAGTGTTTTCCCTGGGTTTAGATTTATTTTTAAATATTTATTTTTATTTTTATTTATTTATTTATTTTCTAAATTTTATTTTGTTAATATACAATGTGGTTGATTATTGTGGCCCATTACCAAAACCTCCCTCCCTCTCCCCGCTCCCTCCCAACAACCTCCTATCTGTTCACTTGTCATATGAACTTCAAGGAACTGTAGTTGTTGTGTCTTCTTCCCTCCCCCCTCCCCAGGTTGTTTGTATATTTGTTTATTTATTTTTAGCTCCCACAAATAAGTGAGAATGTGATATTTCCCTTTCTCTGCTTGATTTGTTTCACTTAATATAATTCTGTCTAGGTCCATCCATGTTGTTGCAAATGGCAGTATTTCATTCTTTTTTATAGCAGAGTAGTATTCCATTGTGTAGATATACCACATTTTCTGTATCCACTCATCTGATGATGGACATTTGGGCTGGTTCCAACTCTTAGCTATTGTAAATAGTTCTGCAATGAACATTGGAGAACAAATACACCTTTGACTTGATGATTTCCATTCCTCTGGGTATATCCCCAGCAGTAGGATAGCTGGGTCGTATGGTAGATCTATCTGCAATTGTTTGAGGAACCTCCATACCATTTTCCATAGAGGCTGCACCATTTTGCAGTCCCACCAACAATGTATGAGAGTTCCTTTTTCTCTGCAACCCCGCCAGCATTTATTGTTCACAGTCTTTTGGATATTAGCCATACTAACTGGGCTGAGATGGTATCTCACTGTGGTTTTGATTTGCATTTCCTGAATGCTGAGTGATGTTGAGCATTTTTTCATGTGTCTGTTGGCCTTTCGTATATCTCCCTTTGAGAAATGCTTATTTAGCTCTTTTGCCCATTTTTTAATTGGGTTGCTTGTTATTTTCTTGTAAAGTTGTTTCAGTTCCTTGTATATTCTGGATGTAAATCCTTTGTCAGATGTATATTTTGCAAATATTTTCTCCCACTCTGTTGGCGGTCTTTTAACTCTGTTAATTGTTTCTTTGCTGTGCAGAAGCCTTTTAGTTTGATATAACCCCATTCATTTATTTTTCCTTTGGTTGCCCGTGCTTTTGGGCTCGTATTCATGAAGTCTGTGTCCAGTCCTACTTCCTGAAGTGTTTCTTCTATGTTTTCTTTAAGAAGTTTTATTGTTTCAGGGTATATATTTAATTCTTTAATCCATTTTGAGTTGATTTTAGTATATGGTGAGAAGTATGGGTCTAGTTTCATTCTCCTGCATATGTATATCCAGTTATCCCAGCACCATTTGCTGAAGAGGTAGTCTCT
>NW_007726209.1:0-661 GCF_000696425.1 Galeopterus variegatus | reverse complement strand
TTATCATATATGGCTTTAATTATGTTGAGATAATTTCCATCTATACCTAACTTATAGAGGTTCTTTGTCATGAATGAAAGTTGAATTTTATCAAATGCTTTTTCAGCATCTATAAAGATGATCATATGGCCCTTGTGTTTGATTTTATTGATATGGTGTATCACATTTATTGATTTGCGTATGTTGATCCAACCTTGCATCCCTGGGATGAATCCCACTTGATCATGGTGTATAATTTTGCATATGTGTTGCTGTATTCTGTTAGCTAGTATTTTATTGAGGCTTTTTGCATCTATATTCATCAAGGATGTTGGCCTGTAGTTTTCTTTTTTAGTCATATCTTTACCTGGTTTTGGTATCAGGGTGATGTTTGCTTCATAGAATGAGTTCAAGAGAATTGCCTCTGTTTGAATCTTTTGGAATAGTTTGTAGAGAATTGGTGTCAATTCCTCTTTGAATGTTTGGTAGAATTCTGCTGTGAATACATCTGGTCCTGGACTTTTCTTTTTTGGGAGCCATCTGATAACTGCTTCAATCTCTTTTATTGTTATTGGTCTGTTCAGATTTTCTACGTCTTTTTGGCTGAGTTTTGGTAGCTTATGTGCGTCCAGAAATTTATCCATTTCCTCCAGATTTTCAAATTTGTTGGCATATAGTTGTT
>NW_007726208.1:1130239-1130581 GCF_000696425.1 Galeopterus variegatus | reverse complement strand
GAGCAGAGTGGAGTAATTAAGTCCTAGGCTTTGGAGTGTGACAAAAAGGATATTGACTCCCGACTCCCTTATTTATTTCTGTATGAACTTAGCTTGATAAGTATTAATAATGGCTAATTTTCTTCACTGAAACAGACCTCCTTCTGGAGGAGTTATATTGGAAAGTTGACAATCTCCAGGTGATAGGTGCCACTTTTCTTAAGGCACTTTTAGATTTCCTAGTATGTATTTCTAAAAGTGTCATAAGTATCCTGAGGGGTCTGATTTCCTATATTTTCTTCGGTACCTCCATAGCCCATCCAATGAGCACTTAACAAATGTTCCTGACAGATACGTAAAAAA
>NW_007726208.1:1117613-1129689 GCF_000696425.1 Galeopterus variegatus | reverse complement strand
TTTCTGAAGGGAATCATTGGAGACATAAATGCCACAGTTGGTCCCTTCTGCCCAATTATGAGCGAGGCCATTCAGAACTGGAAAAGGAAGCTGGTCAAGTTGGGTCAGAATATAGCTCAAGGCTTTTCTGGAGAAGGGGAGGCTAAGGGCTGAGACATGATTAGATCCAGGTAAACTTTGTCCTTTTTCTGCCCTTTGCCTACTCCCTGGTTACTTGTTACTGCAAATAAATTTTAATGGATGGGCTCTCAGGAGATGTGATTTTAAGAGGTGAGAAAATGGAGGCAGGAGAACCTTCACAGAAAATTGATGAAGTCCTTGGGGTGAGGCTCTGTTGAGGTGCACATCCCATTAAAAGTGCATGAGATCTGAAGTAAGACTGCCTGAATTCAGATGCCACACTAGAGGTCTAACTTTGAGGCAACCTCTCTGTGCCTCAGTGTCGTTGTCTATAAAGTATGTAGAATAATACCTATTTTATTGCCACACTAGAGGTCTAACTTTGAGGCAACCTCTCTGTGCCTCAGTGTCGTTGTCTATAAAATATGTAGAAAGAATACCTATTTTACAGAATTCTTGTTAAGGCTTAAATGAAATGACACATATAAAGTGCTCAAGACGGTAAGTGGTATTTAATAAATATTGGCCACTAATATTACTATTATTACTAATAAGAAATGTATACCTTTTTTTCCTTCCACTGGGTATGAGGGATAATTGAGAGAAAAGACTTTGAATATTTTTTCTGTCTAGCACAATTCTTAGCACATCATACATTCTAAATAAATACTGGATGGGTGAATCGATGGATGCGTATACAAATGGATATATAGATGAGTGAATTTGAGTTTAAGTAGATAAAGGCACTACAAAAGACCTCATTATTTCCAGATGTCTTACATGTTACCCAAAGGAAATAAATTATCATGATGCTAAACCAACCTGCAACACCCAGCAGTGAGGTGTCTTAAGCTCAACTAGACATTTAGACTCACAAGACTACCACACAGCACATTTGACATCAGTCTATTCAGGAGGATATAGGACAGGAACTATAGCTTGCCAGCAGGACAGTATCAAGTATTTTTCTACAATTAGAGCCATGGAAGCTCAGGTGCCAGATGATGAGATCCATATTGGGCAGGTGGAGGAACTGCCTTTGCTTAAGAGCCTTATGTCCCACAGGAGTCAATAACTCTTGTAACAACTCTAAAGACATAGCTTGCAATGTCCTCTCTAGGGACATGTTAGTTACAAGAATTGCTGCACTCAGGAAAGTCTAAAGCAGGCATCCCCACCAGCTATTTACAGTTCATTTGTAGTTCCCCCCCCCCAGTCCAGATGCACTCTACCAATGAGGGGTCATTTTTACCATATGCAATGTTGCCTAGAAACATAGTTGACACATACCATCTTCATCTGTTTCCAGGGAAACCAAGCTAAGAAGTTAACCAAAGGTCAGATTCTCATGCAAAAAGGGAAAGAGTTTTTAACTCTTTGCCCACGCCATCTAAATAGCTACTTACCACATAGCCTGAGAATCCCATGCAATGTCCCCGTGAAGAACTCATTCTTACATCTCATACCTGCCACAAATATGTCCCAAAGTGGAAAAATACACACATAGTCATATCTGCCACTCCATATCCTCCTCCTACAACAACCAAGAGTCGAGCTCAGTGATCTTTGACACCACGCCTGCCCTCCACATCACTGCCCCATCAACAGTCCCATCCTTCAAAACCTAAGAGTAGGTGACTCTCTAACACATGCACTCACTCTTATCGATATACAAGGGATGTCTGTTCCCTGGACTTGTATGATCTTAACAGATTAATTCAGCCCAGGATCCACACCACTAAGTAAGGATCTTTTGAAATTTGCCCTTCCTTCCAAGGTTGCTATGAAAATAAAATGAGACCGAAGAGGTAAAGAGTTGAAAAGACCATAATAAAAATCCAAAGTAGCTTTAGTATTCAGAGAGAGTGTGAGTGAATCCCAAACACAACTGGATGGGATCTGACATACTTAAGAGAGAAGCTCAGAGAAAACCTGACTTCTTTGATTCAAATTATTAATGATAATAACCATCTTTGCTGTAAGTTGTTAGGGAGATTTTTGACCAAAGAGAATCACTAAACTCTCAGGTATTTCATCTTCTAAAAAGCCATGAGATGGTGGAGATTTTGGTTGTACTGAATTGCCTTAGTAAAAGGATTAAGTACCCCATTTATTTCTCTGCCTGGATGATCATAATAATTCTTATTTATTAAATTCTTACTATGTGCCAGGGACTGTGCAAAGTGCTTTGCTTATACTCTCTTGATTAATCGTCAAGTATTACTAACTCTATTCCTCTGAAGAAACCAAAGCTCAGAGAGATTACAAGTCTTGCCCAAAGTCACTCAGCTATACATGGCAGAGCCAAGAGTTAGGTCAGGTTTGGTGTTAGTCCAATCCTGGTTTTGTGATCTGTGATATCTTATGGAGCTAGCTAATATACTATGCATTATTTCCATTAAGCCAATCTGTAAATGCAGTGAAACAGATTTTACATTGTTTTTAAAAATTATTTTTATTTCCTTTTGCCAAAAAAAGAAAAGGTACTTTATTGAAATGGAAAAGAGAGTTAAATTTAGATGAAAATATATGTAAGACAAAGGGAAATCATCATTTTATGTGAATTTCTTTTCTCTCCTCTGGGATCTGACATACTTAAGAGAGAAGCTCAGAGAAAACCTGACTTCTTTGATTCAAATTATTAATGATAATAACCATCTTTGCTGTAAGTTGTTAGGGAGATTTTTGACCAAAGAGAATCACTAAACTCTCAGGTATTTCATCTTCTAAAAAGCCATGAGATGGTGGAGATTTTGGTTGTACTGAATTGCCTTAGTAAAAGGATTAAGTACCCCATTTATTTCTCTGCCTGGATGATCATAATAATTCTTATTTATTAAATTCTTACTATGTGCCAGGGACTGTGCAAAGTGCTTTGCTTATACTCTCTTGATTAATCGTCAAGTATTACTAACTCTATTCCTCTGAAGAAACCAAAGCTCAGAGAGATTACAAGTCTTGCCCAAAGTCACTCAGCTATACATGGCAGAGCCAAGAGTTAGGTCAGGTTTGGTGTTAGTCCAATCCTGGTTTTGTGATCTGTGATATCTTATGGAGCTAGCTAATATACTATGCATTATTTCCATTAAGCCAATCTGTAAATGCAGTGAAACAGATTTTACATTGTTTTTAAAAATTATTTTTATTTCCTTTTGCCAAAAAAAGAAAAGGTACTTTATTGAAATGGAAAAGAGAGTTAAATTTAGATGAAAATATATGTAAGACAAAGGGAAATCATCATTTTATGTGAATTTCTTTTCTCTCCTCTATTTTATATTATTACCTATTCTAAAATGGAGTTTATAATACTAATGATTAAAAAAGGGCATAAAGTACAAAGAGGAGTAAAGAAAAAAGGAGCATATCACGCAGGTTCTTAAGTCACCAGTCTGCAGCTTGTCCTGTCAGAGTCCTTTTAAATGCAATAGTAATTTCTTTTAAAATAGCTCATTACCTACCTTGAAGATCTGCTAAATAACATAAGAACAGGTTCCAAATCGACAGAATCCTATTTGAGATATTAGAAGCATCACTGTTTCATTATAGTGGAAAGTTTAATAGCTTTTCCAAAAAATTTCAGCTACATGTTTTGTCTACATATAATGTACTTGAACATTTATTCCTGCCAAGAAGAAAAATTAAACTAAATTCTTCTACTATGGCTAGCACCTTCCTACTTTATTCTGATTAATTCATAGATCTGTGCAATGAAGGAATTTGCAATTGGCAAGCAAAATTCTAAATTAAGCAGTTCAACTTTCAAGCAAATTTTAAAACATGCATAAGGGGTGGGAAGAAATAGACATGCCAGCATTTGAAACCCATAAATGGGTATTTTCTCATAGGTCATGCTGATCTAAGAGAAGAGAAAAAAGAAAGACTTGGGTTCAGTCAGATAAAATAACTGGGTTGGTTTTTTTTTTTTAGGAAACTTGAAAAAATCCATCCAATTATATAATTTTTCAATGATGGTAAATATAATAAAATTCCATAATTCACTTTATTTCCTTCAACTCTTAAGATGTTTTCTTAGAAAATAGCCACATAACTACAATGATCTATATGTAAAAAATATTATTTTTATTGAAAATCATTTTCTTCCTGCCTAAATTAAATTAGAATGCAAAAGATTAGTTTTATAGGAAACACAAGATGGATTTTATCAGAATGGTTTCATCCTCCTAAACTTTATTTGGGACATCAAAGGAAAACAGAATGAAGATTTATCTATTTGTTTTCTTTGATCATATGATTTTATAATGCTTTTTGATTCTTTTACATTCTTATTTCTTAATCCAGATTTCATTGTTTTCTATTAACTTTCTCAATCATTAATGTTAAAATAATAGTACTAATTGCAGTGTCTGTGAAAGTAAGCAATCTTTTAAAAGGGGGGCACCTTTTATAACACCTGGTCTGGAATGCTGGGGTAAGGAGAGTGGGCACTGACTGTCCATAAAAAACATGGAGAATGTAAGAACTATGATTCTGGGGACTAAACAGAGAGAAAGCTTTAGTGTAGGCCCCTGAAGTGGAGCCTCTGTAAACTTCCCAGCTGATTTGAGAGGAGCAGGTGTTGGAGGTGATATCTAGGTTCCATTTCTCCACCATATCTTTCCCTAAACAGATTCTGGCACTTAGAAAATACTTTACAAATAATTTAGGGAGAAAGGAAGGGAGGGAGAGATGGGGGAAGGACAAAGAAAAAAGGAGCAAGTCTTCCTGGACCTGTGCTCAGATTTTACCTGTCCTCCCAGGGACCTTTGATGTAAATGGAGTTCGCCTATGCAAATCCTAGGGTGAGATTGTCCTGTGTATTAAAGAAGTTCCAAGTAGCTCAGAGCTGCTATCATCTAAGTCCATTCTGTAGAGGCATTAGTCCTTTAATTCGAAGGTGAGTTGTATCTTACAGAATTTGAGGTAAAAAGGAAAGCATATTCTACCATTCATAGTTTTGAAACTAGAGCATTTTGCTGACAAAGAGAAATGTATTTTTAAGCCTGAGTTCTTTAAAAAAAAAAAAAAAAAACTTCCATCCTAGTCCCCTAGCTAGGCTATTTCTGCCAGCTCCCCGGCTATGAACACAACACATTCTTGCAATTCATCACTTTCCTTGGCTCAAGCCAGCCTCTAAGATGGTTGGCGGCATATGCTTCTCATTAGTTCTGCCTCTGCCTCACCTGGACTGATCAGACTTGTCTCTCCTGCCCGCTGCCTGTCTCCCTCTCCCCTCCTCCTCCCCCAACCCCAGACTCACACTCCTGCCAGTTTCTCTTACCAAGCAGTGCTGCCTGCTGGCATGGCAGGAGGCAAGCTGAGGAGAAGAAGGAAATAGTTCAGTTCTTTCGAAAGTAAATTCTGTGGTTTAACAGCCTTTCGTTCAGAAATAAGACCTAGGAAAACAGAAAGCCAAGGACAAAACCAAAAACAATAACAGAAATGGAAAAAAACAGCAGTTTGCTGACTGGGAGAAAAATAGAAAGGGGGGCAGCAAAAGGTTAAGAGGGAAAAATTCCCATCATTACATCACTTTGGCAGCCAAATTTTTCTTTAGGTCAACAGTTTCTGTCTTGATTTATCCTCTAGGCTCTACAAGGAAGTTTTATCCATTTGGAGGGTATTTTCTATTTAACTCAGTTATCTGAGTGACAAAATATTCCTTTCATTTGGTGAATTCTGTTCCCTCTGTGACCCAGTGCATAAATTGAGAATGAGATTGAATCAAAGAATTTTGGTTTAGCCCAAAAGACACTTTTCATTCACACTAATTTTTTTTCTTGTCTTCTTTTTTGTGTGATAGCTTTTGATGAGCAATTTCAATCCTCGGGTTACTTCCCAAAGTAATCAAGAGGGAAAGTTTTCTCAATATATCTTTACAGTATAATTGAACATCTCTGACCTCAATTTATTCATACTGCAGGACTTAAGAGTGCAGGTTTGTAGGCATCTTTTTTGAAACTGATTATTAATGGTAAAAAAGGAATGTTGAAGGGTTAAAGGCCTTAATCTTTGATGAAATTATAGAAGAATCATAGAAATCTGAGGCTGGGAGGAACATCAGAGAGTCCCTAATCCACACCATTCATCTCACAGACAAGGAAACTGAGACTGAGAGGTAACCTCCCTACTGTCACACAGGGAGGAAGTGGTGGGACCAGAATTCACCCAGGGCTCCTCAGCCTCAGTCCTGTTCTCTTTCTATACTGTGTAAGCACTATACTCTCCCACAGGTCCTTTTGTGCCAACATCAGAGACAGAGTTCTGCAATCTGCACGTCTAAAGTGGCTTTTTGTTCTAGATCCAACAGTTAATATAGAACCTGATGAACAAAAATGATTTTGCCTAGTACTGGTGACCTGGGACATCCACAAGACCTAGGAAATCTCCAGATAGATACAAGAAGACCTCTGAGCAAATTAGAAAAGATCTATCTGCTCCCCATCTCCACCTGCCCACCTTGGATGCAAGGCTTGGCGAAATGCAGGCTGAATATCTTTCAGTCCTCACTTGCTCCCTCAACCAGGCATTCTTGTGTGGGCAAAACCTCCATGACTATATGCACAAAAGTCCTGTCCAGATGGTGCTCGTGGATCCAGAGAATCACACCAAGTGCAGGCACACCCCTGATTCACAGAAAGGCATCCTGATGCTCTTGTCTGGAGCAAGAGACCTCCCATTATAGTGGATGAAGACAAACAAAAACAACTCATCTTCAGGGACTTAAATGACTTTTTCCCCCCTCAACACCTCATTTCCAAAAAGCTGAGCCAAATTCAGCTCTGAACAAAACTGTGCAGTCAGACAACCTTGCCAACGGACCTTATTTTCTCTTTATTCATCCCTTTTCAGCAGCCAGATGCTTGTACATCCTCCCAGCTACCTGCACTGTTGCTTTGTCCTGGCTTGCAGTCACAATTCTTTCTAAGATGTTAGCTGATAATGGCCTCATGCATTCATTCCAAATATATTTATTGAAAACTCACTGTGTTCCAAGATTAAGATTTTTCCTTATGGTGTTTATATTTTAATAGGAATTCTCAGGCACAATGCCTGATATATAATATACACTCAATAACTATATGAAAAAGAGAGGAAGGGAGAGGATGGGAGGCATTTCATACTCAAAGAATGGTGGGATTCAGGCAGTAGACAGGGAAAGGAAAAGTTGGAGGCAAGGAACCTTTGTAGCCACCTACATGTCACAAATGGATTGTGTGTGTTCTGTCCTGTCTTCTCCAAAATACATAGGACATCAATACAGCCATGTGAAAAGCTGCTGCAGGCACCTATAGTCTACCTCCAAAATACTTCCAGACATGCCTCCCTCTTGACCAGCCAGATACCCCAGCACTTCTGAGACCCAAATTTTTTGGACCACGTTCTGGTCCCACAGCTAGGTTTATGTTGTTTATCCAGGCCCTTGATTACCAACAGTCTTGGATTTCTACCTTAGCTTTAGCCTTCATGCTCCTGCAAGGTGTAATTTTGAGAATTTTCCTCTGGCTCCAGATACTTCACACTTGCCTTTCCTCCAAGTCCCCAAGGCCCTAGCCCTTCATTCACCTGACTCACATAGATGATTACTTCAGTCTACTTATTTTAAGTCCGTGATAGGGGAATTCCACATAGGTACTAAAAGCACTTAGAGAATTCTTTCCATGATTGTCTCTAAGTCTTCTCTCAGTTTTCTTCCATTAGGATGTTAACTATGTGTCTTTCCATTCCTTTAAACTGGGAATTCCTAGAAAGAAAACACTCTGCCTTAGTCACTTCTGTAGCACCATTATGGCTTAGTACAGTGCTTTGTACACAATAAATGCCCCTAAAATATATATTTTTTGTAGTTGAACTACTCAACCAAGCATCCTATTGTACATTTAGTTTTTTTTGTTTGTTTTAACCAGAGGAAATTAACAGGGGGTTCTTACCAATTTTGGTCTTGCTCTGATGGGAAAATTTTTATATTAAATGCAAATTACTTTACCATCTGTGTGCAATGTAAGTTCTGGAATCCTTGCCCTTTATAGGAGGAGACCAGGTTTCCCACCAATGACCATTAAAGTACATTTGGCAGTCCTTGCAGTTCTTTCTTTGCAGCCCAGATGGCCAAGTTTTCTCCCCGTTTTCACTTGAGGACTTTTATAAGACTTCTTTATGTTGCTCCTTCTCTTGAAGTATTTTTCTGTTCCTGGACAGAGGGATTGGGCCTTCTGGTTGGACTTCCCTGTTCATACTCTAGTATTATATTGATTCTTTCAGGGGAAGCAAGTTCTGCTAGTTAAAACCCAAATCCATTTGCTAATGTGTCTGATCTTTCGTGTTCCTGCTTATAAAATGATATATCAGTTGTTGCTCTTTCCCTCCTTATGTCAATTTAAAAGTAAAGTAATAAGTTCGCTGATCTAAGAAGAAGATGGAGTTCTTTGTGTGTTCTCCAGAGGACCCAGTCCAAAATTAAAGGCTGTACCTGGATTACAGGATGTTAAGAATTGGCTGGTAATGAGCATCGTATTAACAAGGGCTTGACTGAGCTTGGTAAGATTGGCTAAATGAGGAGAATGGAGAAAAGGCTTCACAGAGAAGCCAGCCTGATTTAAAGACAAAATGACTTTGATTTTTAGCTGAAAAGGCTCTGGACTTTATACAGCAGAGAGCCATACTGGGATTTTAAACAAGGGAGTACCATGGTCAGATATGGGTTTAAGAAAGGTGGTTCAGACCTCCGTGTGGAAGACCAGTGGGGATCCAGAGTCAATTTAGGAAGCTGGTTCAGTAGTCCATGAGAGAAAAGAGGAGGGTGCAGATCAAGGCAGACAATGGAAACTGGAAGGAGAAAGGATAGATACGATAGGCATTTCAGGAAAACTACTTCATTTTCAACTGCTACCTCCAACTACGTCATCTTCCTCGCTGTTTCTCACCCATCAGACACACTCCTGACTCATGCGTGTTCCCACTGACTGAAATGCTCTTCCTCCATATTACCATGGCTCATCTCCTCAGATCCTTCAAGTCTTTGCTTGAGTATCACTTTCTTAATGAGCTTTTCCCTGACCAACTTATTTAAAAATCCATACCCTCACCAAAAGTCATGTGTCAGAATGTTTATAGCAGCAATGTTTACAATAGCCAACAACTAGAAAACACTCAAATGCCCACCAACAATTAAAAGGGTAAATCGTGGGGTAGTCACATACTGTCTGTAGACATTAGAATGAATGGTTGATCTACAACTATGTGCAACAACATGGATGAATCTCATAAGCATAATGCTGAAGAAAAAGCACTCTGATAAAAAAAAGATAATGTGAAATTCCATTTACATGAAAGTAAAAAACAGTCAGCTCTGAACTCTGCTATTTGAAGTCAGAATAATGGTTTTCCTTGGCATGGTTAGCTGCTGGATGAGCACAAAGCGGGGTGGACTACTGGTAATGCTCTGTTTTTTTTTCTACATGCTGGTTACACAGGGCTTGCTCATTGTGTGAAAATTCAGAGAGTGGTACATTAATGATCTGTGAACTTTTCTTTATGTATATTATACTTCAATAGAAAGTTTAGAAAATGCAATCCTTCCCCTGACACTACTCACATCCGTTATTTGTTTTTCCACTGTACCTACCACCTTCTAGTATATGCTATAACTACGATGTTTATTATATTTTTTCCCTATTAGAAAGTAAGTTTCATGAATGCAGGGCTGTTTATGATTTTCTCACTGCTGAATCTATATCACCTTAAAGTGTATCTGGCACATAAAGGACAATAGAATGAATGAATGAACTATTGAATCAGAAAAACATGAATAGTACAGACCAGTCTTAGAGATCCAAGTGGAACCCTGGTTTGGGGACCTGTGTTGCTTTGGCAGTTTCTCATTCCCATGTGCAGTGGATAGGCTGCTAGCCCCAGGTTGTGACAATCTCCTTTCCATGTCTGCCTCAAGACTACTTCTCAAATCTTCTTCTGAGTCTTTAAGCCTTTTTCTTATCCTAGACTATTTACCCACTTCACCCCATGTCAGAAACCTTCCCATCTTCAGTGCCAAGCTCAAATGCCATCTTCTCCATAAAGCCTTTCTTAACAACCTCAACATAAATTCCTCTAGTTCCTCCTGTGGTACTCTTATGGAATCTTTTCATTCATTCATTCATTCATTCAACAAATATTTATTGAGCACCTATGAAATGCCAGGTACTATTCTAAGTGCTGGAGATACATGGCTAAACAAAAAAGACATGTCTTTTATGGGGCTATATTCTAGCAGGGTAGACAGATGATATAATAAATGCTTATATAAGATTATTTCAGATGCTTTGAAAAAATTAAGAAAGGTGCAGTGTTAGAGAGTGATGGTTGCGCTGCTTTATGGGGGGAAGACTTCTGTATATTGGCAACATTGGAGGAGAGACCCAGAGGAAGTAAGGACTTTGAGGATGAGCATTCCAGGCAGAGGAAATGGCAAGTGAAAATGCCCTGCAGTGGGGCCGGCCCGGTGGCGCACTGCTACAGTGCCCCGCTTGGGAGCGCGGTGGCGCTCCCGCCGAGGGTTCGGATCCCACATACAGACCGGTTCCCGCTCACTGGCTGAGCGAGGGGCGGGTGCAGCACCGAGGGTTGCGATCCCATTGCCGGTCCCTGTCCAGTACGGGCGTGACACTGAGGGTTGCGGTCCGTTGCCAGACACGAAGAAAGACAAAAAGGAAAAAAAAAAGAAAATGCCCTGCAGTAAAAGCAAGCTTGTTATATGTACCTTGTGTGTGAATTCCTCTGGATAAGGCTTAGGTTCTTAGCACACTGTTTCGGATGGAGAAAGTTCTGAGTGGCTGAATAACCAAACTGATTCAATAACCAAATTAAAACATTGAATTTATTTAAGATTTAATCATTTTTTAATCTACTTTGCGTTTTTCCTTAGATCAGCATTTCCTAAGATGTGTTCAATAGGATACATCCCAAACTGAATTATGCAAAATCTAGTTAGACCACATACACACAAAAATGGTTCTGTGCTCAAATAAGTATAAGGAACAATGAAGATATGTATACCAACATAGTAAAAGTGTTTCTAAGTCCCACAATAAAACAAACAAGCAAACAAAAAATGTCTAATTAATTATTTCCTAACTTCAACCCCCCTTTCCCATGGAACACACATTACTAATGCACAAGAGTAAAATTCTATTGAATTCAATTTGGAATATGTTCCTCAGATTACTTCATTTTTATATAAAGTACATATTTATTAAATTCCTAGTATTTACCTGACTCTGCTTCATAATTTTACATATAAAATATAGATACTAGAATATTACAAAACATGAACATGAATTTTCAACATTCTCTTTACTAAGTTAGTATAATACATATTTTCACAAACCCACCCTGCATAATTTGAATCCATATCTAGTGGTCTTCTTCACAGTGTTAACCAACTTGTCTCTTGGGACATTTTGTCACTGTCAGGATTAGAAGTTAAAATATCAAGAGGCAAGTTTGTAAGCCTTGAAATAAACAAATAGCAGTCAAGGAAGCAGAAAGAAGGCTCAGAATGCCCAGTGAGAACTTCTGGAGGGTAACATACACTCAGGCTCTGTGAATGAATTGCCTCTAAATGCAGCTCCCTCTGGGGAGAAAAGATCCAGAGAATTGCCAGTTCTGACCTTCTGTGTATTTTAGGTCTCTTCTCCTTTGAATGTCCTCTGTGACTTAGCCTGCACTGTATTACTAAGTGACAGCCTCAAAACTCAGAAGTTGGGGCCGGCCTGGTGGCGCACTCGGTAGAGTGTGGCGCATGGGAGCGTGGCGGCGCTCCCACCGAGGGTTCGGATCCCATGTAGAGACCGGTCCGCTCACTGGTTGAGCGCGGTGCGGGCGTGACACCAAGGGTTGCGATCCCGTTACCAGTCACGAAAAAAGACAAAAAGGAAAAAAAAAAAACTCAGAAGTTGTAATA
>NW_007726208.1:1088204-1116959 GCF_000696425.1 Galeopterus variegatus | reverse complement strand
AAAGAAAAAAAGGGTCAGAATCTATTTTTCTGGGGCCGGCCCGGTGGCGCACTGCTACAGTGCGCCGCTTGGGAGCGCGGCGGCGCTCCCGCCGAGGGTTCAGATCCCACATACAGACCGGTTCCCGCTCACTGGCTGAGCGAGGTGCGGGCCCAGCACCGAGGGTTGCGATCCCGTTGCCGGTCCCAGTCCGGTACGGGCGCGACACTGAGGGTTGCGATCCCTTGCCGGACACGAAAAAAGACAAAAAGGGGGAAAAAAAAAAAAAGAAAGAAATCATTGGGCCGGCCCGGTGGCGCACTGCTACAGTGCGCCGCTTGGGAGCGCGGCGGCGCTCCCGCCGAGGGTTCAGATCCCACATACAGACCGGTTCCCGCTCACTGGCTGAGCGAGGTGCGGGCCCAGCACCGAGGGTTGCGATCCCGTTGCCGGTCCCAGTCCGGTACGGGCGCGACACTGAGGGTTGCGATCCGTTGCCGGTCACGAAAAAAGACAAAAAGGGGGAAAAAAAAAAAAAGAAAGAAATCATGCTAAACCCAAGAATCACAATTTATCTCTGTTCCCCATCCTGTTGTGGGCACCTAAAATCTTATCTTCTATACCTAGTACTTTCTCACCACCCGTGGCAACTGTGACTGTGGTGGTGACCAGGCCAGAGCCAGGGGTTGAGTCAGGGATGGTTATTGGGTGTTCTTTACCATTATATTCCTGCACAAAGGAGTGCTAAAAAAGTTTAAGGTCAATGAGTGATCAACCATTCCTAGCTATGAGAGGAAACAAAGCCCTCCAAAGTGAACTTGAAGTGCTGTTCTATCCCCACTTAAAACCTCAGACATACCATCTTTCTTCTATGGCCCTATACAGTAGTCAGGATTATCTTTGCCCCAGCTTTTTATGTTTGTCTAATTATATATGTCATTCTGGTGGGCTTAAGCAACTCATCAGAGGAGGGATTTTTCTATTTGTCACCTGCCTACTTTACTGTAGAACCACATGTGAAGCATCTCAAATAAGTAGCTACGTTTTCAACAAAATTCCATTTAGTTAAACCTAATGTTGCGGTAAAGTTAAAAAAAATTGCTGTACTCATTTATTATTTTATTCAGGTATTTCATCTTTTGAGGGTTTCATTATGTGCCTGGCACACTTTCAGACATTTTTCACATTTAATCCCTATAGCCACACTGAGAAGTATATATTTCAATCCTTAGTTCACAGATGTCAAATCTACAGACCAAAGAAGTTATGTAATTTGCTCAAAGTCACATGGTTGGAGCCAGGACTAGAACCCAGGTCTTCTGATTCCAAGTTTGTCTATCTCCCTCTCATCTCTCTGTGTGTGGGGCAATGTTGGATTTCAGGGAACAGAGATCTCCTCAACCACTCTTGAATAAAAGAAGATTTCCTGAATGGATATGGTAAATTCTAAGAGAATCCAATGTTGGGAGAATACTGAGTTTCTAGAAAAAGGAAAGTTGCAGCAGTCATTTTCTCTGTCTCTGTATTTCTCTCTTTCTGAGATCTCATGGTCTCTAGCTTAATTCTTCTCTGAGGTTTCCTTTACAAGGATCTTAGTTAGTTTTGTGCAGTGACTTCACCCTGCACAGGGCATCATTGGGTTACCATAAGGCTAGTTCTTATTCCAGGTGACTTCACAGTTCTGGGAGCCAACACCAGACAGATTCGGTCTCCCTCTATTCCATAGAATACATACCCTGAAAAAGAAAAGAATTCGATTGACTTAGTCTGAGCAGATTGTTCCAAAAGAAGGTGTTGTGAGAAAACAATGGCATGCCTAAAACATACACTACTTTTTTTTAGATATTTTATTTCAACTTTTAAAATCTGAATTACTTATGCTTGGCTTCAAATAGTTTCCTTCCAGTGTAGTTCTTTCTGTTTCTTTACCACATTCCCCCCACTGATAATGGTAAGTCTACTCTTTCTTGATCTATCTCACTCTAGCCTTCATTGCTTTCTTACAGGCTAGCACACAATTCCAAAATTCTAATCTTGTCTCTCTATGGTGGTAAAGCAAACTCTTTTCATTCTTTGGGAGTTAAAGTCCAACTCTACTTCCTCAAGGTAGCTTTCCAAATTATCCAGTGATGATACAAGTCTGTCCTTAATTCCACCCCTTTGCCTATGAGGGTGGTTAAAATAATTCAAAAAAGCAGAGGATTATTTTAATCTGTAAACTAAACTTCCCAGTCACTCCTGTATGTTTTCCCTCGTGACCCAGTGCATATATTGAAAGCCATGTGCTTAGAATGATTGGAGTCGAGGGCAAAAGTAACTGGCTCTATATGATCAAACCAATAACTATGATTTCTTATTTGCTAACTAGACAAAATATGACCATAAATTCATAATGAATAGTTTGAGTCCAATGCTGAGGATTGCCTCCCATTTTCTCCTTAGAAGATGCCTTTAAAATTTCTCATTATGCCTAAACTATTTTGAATGCTCAGTAAAGTATCAAAAATGATTTTGGCATAAGGAATTCCAGGCAGAACTTGAAGTTTCAAGACTTTTCTTATTATGTTTCTGCTTCCACAAAGTCTTTTCATGTCAAATAAGGAGGACGTTTACAGTAAACTGAGGGAATCACTTTTAATTAAATAGTTTAATAAATAACAAACGTTTTTATCAAAATATTAAGACAGAGAAATCAGACTCAGATACAGACACAGACACAGACACACACACACACACACACACATCAAAGTGACCAACTGCCCTAGCTGGCCTGCTATGCTGTTTTAAAAGCAATGAAAGGATAGGGAGGTAGGGGTCAGATTCTGTGCTTCCTGGATCCAGTGTGTTATTCATCAGATGCAAAGATTATAAAACCCTGGCCTCACAAGTGATCATTATGTTGTTCTATATCCTTAAGAGACCCATTTCCCTCAGGCAACCTAAAATACTAGGATGTTTGGGATATTGAAATATTTAACTGTAATTATTACAATTAAAACCTTATAAAATGCTCTAATAAAATAGATGCAATGCTTCCACTTAGTCTGGTTTAAGAAAAATAGTTATAAGGAACATTGCTCTTTCCCAAAAGAGAGTAAAATTCAAGGATTGGCCAACAGTAGGGGGTAGGGGATTAGAATAATAGGGAAGAAAAGATTTGCCTTAAAATCCTTTGTAAAGTGTTTTTTTTATTTTCATGCTTAACAAATGAAGCCTTCATCATCTTTGCTTCTGGGAGCAGTTTCAAGCCTAAGAAACACAACTGGAAACCTGCCGTGCTGCAGCCCATCCCCTGTTAGTAATTCTGACTGGATCCAAATTGAGTATCTCCCTTCCAAGAGCTTTCTGAATAAAAGTTCATGATAAGAGATGAAACACAGCCAACACAACCTGGAGGGTTGCATATTTACCCTCTGTCACCAGGTTTTCCAAGAAGTGGCACAGGATACACTCTCTTCCTCTTCAATGAGTTCTCTCACCAGACCACAACTCTACCCCCAATAGTCAGTTTCTCCACCCATGCATCATCTGTAACAAAAATAATTATAATTAAAATCCCCTGGAATCCATTTATTTAATATTTATTCAAAAAAAATTTCTTGAGCATTTACAATGTATCAAGCCCAGTGCAAGATTATGTATGCACAATCCCTGTCTTCAGGGAACCCAAAGTCTTTGAAGGACTCAGACTTGAAGCTATTACCTAAGCTTAGATTAATTTATTTGTTAAATATTTACATTGATAGAGCACCCCTGTCAGGTATTTTAATAGGCAATGTGGTGGATACAAGTCGGGCATGGTTCTTTATTGTCTCAATCTTACAATCTGAAGAACATAAGACGTGAAGAAAGAGCTACAATATAAGGTACTATTTGGTAGGAGTTGTAGAAGTGGTAGTAGATATAATTGTCCCCAGGGCAGATAATAGTTTGGAATCCACTTGGATACAAGGTGGAGCTAAGCAGTGCCAGGAAAAGGAATCTGAATGAATTATAAGCAGCCATTTTAGGAGGTTATACTGGAGCATTCCTTGCCATTTTTAAAAAAGTATTTAAACAGCATGTATTAATTTTTTTGTTTTTAGAAGTAAAATAAGCTTGTAGACAATTTTAAGAGGGAGTTCGCCCACTTTAAAAATTAAGTTATGATTTACATACTATAATATTCACCTTTTGTGTGTATAGTTGCCCAAGTTTTAACAAATATATAGTCATGTAACTACAATAACAATCTATTAATAGAACATTCTCATCACCCTAATAAATTACCCTGTGTCCCTTTATGATCAGCTTCTTCCCCCTTCTTCAGTCTTGGCAACCACTCATCTGTCTTCTTTCCCTATAGTATCGTTGTATAGTATGTTGTATACATGGAATCTGACAGCATGCAGCCTTTTGCATCTGGCTTCTCTCATTTAGCTTAGGGCATTTGAGATTCATCAATGTGGTTGTCCATAGCAGCAGTTCGATTCTTCTTAGTGCTGAGCAGTATTACGTTGTATGAATGTATTATAATTTGTTTATCCATTCACCTGATGAGGGACATTTTGGTTGTTTCCAATTTGATGTTTCTGGGAAGATAAGCTTTTATCATTTCACTTGGGCAAATACCTAGGAGTGGGATTGTTGGGTCATATGTTTAAGTGTATATTTAACTTTATAAGAATCTGCCAAACTGTTTTCCAAAATGGCTGCATCATTTTACTTTCCTGCCTGCAGTGTTCGAGTATTCCAGTTGGTCCACATTCTTGCCAGGACTTGATCCCAGACATTCTTAATTTGAGGAAATATAAGATAGTGGGCTCACTTTGAGGTATAGAGATAACATCTCCCCATCTTGGCCCACTAGTGTGTGAAGACCTAGGTAATTTAGTCCATAAATCAAGCAAGTAAAATTCATTAAGCACTTTGCCTGTACCGAAAGCATGCCATATACTGAAAAGCATAAAACTGTATCTCTTTAGCCAGTGAATCTTTATTGTCCATTTTCCCAAGCTATATTCTGAGAAAAACTCTAAGAACTGTTTTGTTTATCAAATATGTTAAGTAATCCTCCTTTCTGGAAAATAGCAAAATGCCTTAGCATATATCTATGACTCTGAAAGTCCATAAATCAAGCAAGTAAAATTCATTAAGCACTTTGCCTGTACCGAAAGCATGCCATATACTGAAAAGCATAAAACTGTATCTCTTTAGCCAGTGAATCTTTATTGTCCATTTTCCCAAGCTATATTCTGAGAAAAACTCTAAGAACTGTTTTGTTTATCAAATATGTTAAGTAATCCTCCTTTCTGGAAAATAGCAAAATGCCTTAGCATATATCTATGACTCTGAAATGTGCTGCAGTAAAGAAACTAGTTTAGTTTGTTTTTCTCTTTAGCATAGTTTAGAAAACATACCATGTGCTGCAGTAAAGAAACTAGTTTAGTTTGTTTTTCTCTTTAGCATAGTTTAGAAAACATTAATTTATAGTTTCATTGAAGAGAACACACAGCCCAGACTCACATACACACAACTGGTAAGGGGGATAATAACACTTATAGGTTCTTATGAGGATTCAATGAGATGAAATACATAAAAGCCTGGTATGCAGTAGATGTTCAATAAATATACATTAAATTTGAAAAAAGAGAGAAGAAACATTACAAAGTGTAATGTAGGAGAAAAAGCCAATAATAATTGCACCAATTTGTTGAGGACTTATTCATACCAGGTCCTGTGCTATGTTCTTTACATCGCACCTTGCTTAATCCTTACAGTAACCCTAGGAAATGTAGGTGCTACTGTTGTCCCCAACTCATGTAAAAAGCAAGGGTCAGACCCAGAATTCAGACCCAGATTTGGATGATTTTCATCCAAATGCTAATCTTTCCTCTCCCAATTCAAGGAGTGCTGTAGTAGTTCAGAAGAAGAAAAGAGAGGATGTGTGAATCTTTGTTCAATCCCCATGATGACAAGGATTGGAGTTGGTGTCACTCACATTGAGATCTATAGGGTTGTTGGCACCATTGCCATTGGGGTCTTGATGTATCCATGGTTCTCAGCTTTGTATTAGCACTCTGGAGGCGGTGAAATTGCCCCTGTACATTATTCTGCCTGCTTGGCTGACTTTAAGTGGAGTCCTGGCACTTCTGTCCAGCCATCCTCTGGAACTGGGCTGCTGTGGAGCACCAGTAAAACCTGAATGATCTCCTCTAGCTACAGAGCTTTTGAGTTTTGAGCTGTTTTTCCAGGAGTGTTGATGGAAATTCAGCTGTAATTCTGTGTGTGGGTATGATGTGATGTAAAGAAGTAATTGTCATTCCCATTTGGATGGGCATTTGTCACAGAAGCATTTATAAAATATTCCATTCTTTCCTCTTGGATTTATAATGTCCTTAACATCATATACACTTTTTCTTATATTTGTAACTATTTCTGGACTCCTATTCTATTCTATTCTATTCTATTCTATTCTATTCTATTCTATTCTATTCTATTCTATTCTATTCTATTCTTTTCCATTGATCTATTCATTTCTTCCAAAGCCAATTTACATTGTTTGAATTACAATGGTTTATAAGTCATTGCATACCTAGTAGAATAATTCCCCCATCTTATCTTCCTTTTTTTTACGAAATATATTTGCTTTTTTTGAACTTGTACCATTTGATATGAATTTTAGAGTAAGTCTGTAAAAAAAAAAAAATTAGCAGCAGAACACTTTTTCCAAAAATATGTTGTGGTCTGGCAACATACAAAATTAAAATAAATACTCTACTTGACATGAGATGGGGGTCTAGGGACGTGACCTTTAAACTCATCTTTCAGCCTCTGAAATCTGTCATTCCCCCAAGCTCCACCACTAAACTTCTGAAGCTCTACTGAACATAGAAAGTCAGAGCTTTAAGCCAGTGAATGACTAATGGTGGGAGTTTCCAGCCTCAGAGAGAACAGGATCAGGGAAGAAGATGGGAGGGCAGATATGGGTGTTAACCCGGTCCATTTCGGGAGAATTTTTCCCTAGTACCATCTTTGACCTATGTTCAACAATTGGAAAACTACATTATGTAAGTAATCCTCTGTAAAATTTGTTCACAGGAAAGCATAGATTTGCCATCATTAATTATGACTCATTTTAAAAACTGGAGAAACTGGTCTCCTACATAGGTAAATAATTCCTCTGAAATGGCAAACTAGAAACCTGGATATTGTCTTTGTAAAACAGACCAGTAGAATTTTTACATTGTAAAAAATCTCTTAGATCCCAGTCCATCCCTATCAGGGGAATATTACTGCACAAACAAGATGAGCAGCAGTTAAAAGGTAATTTCCTGAAATAGTCTCATGTGGAACAAATTGAAAATCCACAGTCCTTCAACAAAGATTTTTTTTTTATTACTTTATCTTTAAAGAATTGTTTCACTCTTCACTTCCCTAGCAGATGTTGCAAATTTTAGAAACAGTCAAGGATCTTTGGACTGAAATGAAAAATTGATCCACTTAAAAATGTAAAATTCAGTTCAAAATGTTTAAAATATAATAAGTGGGGCCTGGAAAGAGTATACCTCTGACTTTCAGGATTTCCTTTCTGTGTTATTCAGATGCCATAAATGTGGCAAAGAGCAACACTGCCCTGAATATGACAAATAACATTTTTATAACCTTTTCTTTTTAACAAAATGGCCCATGTGTTGGAAATATATGAAAATAGGATGCTACTACTGATAAGATCTGGCAAATTATTATGTGTTTAAAGAAATGCTGGGTGCACAGTAAACGATGTAGCAATTCTATACATATGTCATATTTTACTCTGAACACATAATTCAAAACACATAATTCTTTCTTTATTCCAACTCTGTCCATTCTGACTCTATTGCCTAGATATCAGACTTTGCTGAATATTTAATTTTTCTTTTCTGGAAGAAAAACTTAACAAGTACATACTCATTCATTTATTCTTTCTACAAATAGTTACTGAATGCCTATTATGTGCCAGATACTTTGCTGACCACTGAAGATATAGGAGTAAAAAGGTAGTCATAGACTTTCATGGAGTTTAATATTTAAAGGGAATGATAGACAAGTAAATGGCAGAAAGCATAGCGAGTGTTATGATCAGAGGCATTTAGGAGCCACTATCAGGGGACCTAACCTAACCGTGGGGTGGGGAAGACCTCCTAGAGGAAGTGGTGTTTAAGCTAAACTTTGAAAAATGAAGAGATAGCCAGGTGTAGAAAAGAGGAAAATATGGGAAAATGTTTATACGAGAGAAAGAGGAGTCTTTCAACAGAGAGAATAGCATAAACAGAGGTGCTGTGGCAGGTGGGGGAGTGCATGTTTTGAGGAAGCAGATATATGAATAAAAATGTTATTCTTTAAAACTTTCAAGATTCAGAGCAAAGTATCTAATACTTATCTCAACATTTGTACTCAATCTGTGGGATAGTTTCCCCTAAATTTGGTCAAATAATAAATAGAGTTGGAGACAAACAGAGTTGGAGACAACTAGACATTATTGTGACCTTGTTTGTATATGAGTCCATTCATACCAAATGAAGAATGGTGGATAAGAATGTACCATGTTCCTCTCACCTCAGCGTCTCTTATTCCCAGTCCTCTCAAGACTCAGGATATCACCTGCTCTGGAAATATTCCTCCCTGGATCCTTCCTCCCCAGATCTGAGCTAGATGCCCCTCCTCTGTGGTCCCACACACCCAGTTCTTATCTTTGTTAGAGCACTTTTCACACTGTGTTTATTTTCCAGATTATTCCTGTGCTCAACTCTGAGTTCCTTAAGGTCAGAGACAAAAATGAGAGAATGAGGAAGAGGGGGCTTTGGAGTCAGAGAGTCCTAAGTTGGAATCATAGTTCAGCCACCTACTACTCTGTAGCCTTGAGAACTTACTTAAGTACGCTGACACTCAGCTTCCTCATCTGTAAAACTGGGATAACAATAGCATATACTTCTTAGAGTTGTTTTGAGTATTAGAGAATAATGTATGTGAAGTGCTTAGCAGAGTGCCTAGATTAATTCCACCCTGTAAAAATTTGCTGAATGAGTGAGCAAATGAATGAACGAATGAGAAAATATGAGGTTTGTTCACAGGATTGTTTGTTCAGAGCTCTGTTTAGACTGTAGCCAATTCAGTGATCAAAGTCCCATCAGCTCAATCCTGGGCATTGTTACCTTAGCCAGAAATTCCAAAGGCACAAGTATCCCCTTAAACTGATGGAAACAGCCAAAAGAGTCCAGCTGCTCACTTTACCCCACATAAGTTCCGAACCCAGATTTTCAGTTTCTTGTGCTTCCTGAGGTAGAAGAGTGAGCTTCCTACAATGTTGCCCACTCATTTGTTCATTTATTTATCCAGTCATGAAACATTTATTAAGTACCTGCTATGTGCCAGGGACTGTGATAGGTGTTAGTGATATAGTGGAAGTCTGATGAGATGTTTTATTTGTTCTCCAGGATACTAAACAAATGCACTATATATAATACCTTTTTTTTTTTCTCATGGCCACCCTAGTTCCATCTCAGCCCTACCTCATGCTGTATCTATTATACTCCTACATCATTCCTTTTCTTCCTCTCCCTCTTCCAGATATAAATATAAAGGTATTCTTACATATCCTGCTCAACTTTAGTGATGCAGAGCACACAGATGCCAAAAGGAATACTTGTGATCATCGTTAAAATGAAGCTCTGGGGGCCGGCCCGGTGGCGCACTGGATAGTGCGCGGCTTGGGAAGCGTGGCGGCGCTCCCGCCCGAGGGTTCGGATCCCACGTACAGACCGGTTCCCGCTCACTGGCTGAGCGAGGCGCGGGAGCAAAGCCGAGGCTTGCAATCCCGTTGCCGGTCCCCAGTCCGGTACGGGGGCAACACTGAGGGTTGCGATCCGTTGCCGGACACAAAAAAAGACAAAAAGACAAAAAAAAAAAAAAAAATGAAGCTCTGTAGACGAGGTTCCATAGAGAATAGGAGAAGACTGAGAGCTCCTTGTTTTGCCTGCGTGCTGTTCGCTGTGTGAATCACCCCTGAAGGAAGGGAGGGTTGGGTCTGTCACCCATGCATCACCTCACCACATTAGAAGTTGATGCTCACAGTGATGTCGCTAAGAGGATGAGAGACTGATCAAATGGTGGCCAAGAATCCAAGTCAAACCTAACTATCGTCTCTCTTGGGTGTTTCCTATGACTTCAGCTTATAGAGGACATTGATATTTTAGGGTTGTCTCATGAGCCTATCTTATGCTTTTACTCAAAATGAGAACCCAATTATCTTTTCATTCAGCAAGCATTTATTGAGGGGCAGCATGTGCACTGCTGACTAAGCTATGATTCGTCTTCTTTGGCCACTCTTAGTGTAATGGGAGAGGAGGAGACTGATAAATGAACAAATCATAACAGTGCAGCCAAGACGGTGGTTAAAACCAGTTAATTACTTGTTTGCAGCCTAACTACGGCTAGTTACTCAACCTCCCTGAGCCTCAGTTTTCTCATTTATAAAATGGGCATAACAACAGCATTACCTTAGAAAAACTCTTGTTGAAAATGAAAGTGTTCAAGGAAATCAACTATATACAATGCTTTTTATTATGTCTGGAACATTGTAATCCCCCAATAAATGTTAGTTGGGGTTTGATTGTTCTTTGTTTTATGGTGGTTATTATCAGAGGCTATAACCGAGCCTTGAACAGAGTGCTAGGGAAACACTGAGAGGATGTAACCAACTTGACACAGGCAAAGGCTTCACAAGGTAGCATCAGAGCTGGGTATTGAGGGCTGAGAAAGAGGCAAGCAGAAGAAGCAGAGGAAGGGCATTCTAGGTCTCCAGAATAACATGTCCAATGTCACAGGGTCATGAAAATACTGGGACAATTCAGAGAACTATTCAGGGAAGTTCTGTAAGGTAAATGGGTAAGAGCCAAAAATAGTCCTCAGACACAGGGCTGGGGAGACAGAGCTCTCACAGAAAATGGTTGGAAATTTACTCTGTAGTCACAGGAAGTTTTGTCATTATTCCTTTTAGCTCTACCTACCACCAACCTACTCAACAGATAGACATGGATTTTAGCAACATGGATGTATGTCTGCACACTTACAAGGTGTAAAAAGTAGTGTAGGAAAGAAGAGAAATTCAGTGATAATAATAGCTTACATTTATTTGGAACTCAAATACAAAGAGTTTTCATATACAATATCTGTTTTAAGCCTTACGATATCCCTGTGATTTGGCATTACTGAGATTTCTCCAGTTCATCTAGAGGGAAACTGAGGCACAGAGAGGTTAAGCAACTTCACAAGATCTCACAATTAGGACATAATGGAGTCTTCTTACTTCAAGGCCCAGGCACTTTGCAGAAATAATCTCTACTATCACAACTCTTTCATTGTCAACCTAAATTTTAATTTTTTCCTGAGAGAAAAATCCTTAATCATCTATTAAAAAACAAAATCTTCCCCTCACTGTTTTGCTTTTCTAAAATACTGCTGAAATCTCCTTTAACCAGCATTTTCTAGCCTTTGCCTCAGCTATTTTGTGCCTCTGCTACCTAGACTTTGCACTTTTATGACCATCTTATATCTTCACTTTCTCCAGTCCTAAACTGAGAGTTTGCAGTTTAATTAATCTGTCGCTTTATTACAGGAGTTATTCATTTTAAAAGTGATTCCAGCATTATTTAGCAAAACTGCCCTCTTCACTACCTCTTGATAGAGGTACCTTGTCTTAAAACTTGACTTTTTCTCCATCTTCCCTATTTTCTTACCTTCTGCCTTGCTCAGTTTCTCAGCCATGTTCTGTTTGCTCTAAGCCTGAAAGTGTTTGAGATGTGAATGACTTATATAGGAAAAAACCATCAGGTGGGAAAGCTTTGTGATGGATCAATGGCCACCCCTCGTGTCTTCAGGACTTCTTGTGAGAACTTATGGAGTCTGTCTGCTTTTCCCTGATAGCCCCAAAGATGCCGGTCCCACAGATGGGACATCCCACATAGCAGTGTGGTCCTGCTGCACTTCATAACATGATCCCACATTCCACATCGGTCTTCTACTAGCTGGGTGGTCCAAGCTCCGTTCTGGGGAGCCTTGCCAACTGCTCATGCCTGGCTACTGGGCAGCCTGTAACGCTTTGACATGTGTGGGAACTGTGCTGGAAAGGCAGGGAGGTAAGGCTGGGCTCAACAAGTGGGAGCATTAGGAATTAATACTCACATAAGGGAATGGAGGTCCTGCAGAGGCCTCAAGACTACCCAGCAACAAAATATGCAAACAGTGACTCCATCACACAGCGACTGTGCCTTCTGTGGCTTATACCCATGTACTTCCGCCCATCTCGACTGCAGATCAGGAGGGGAAGCAATGTGATTGGACTTCCCTGATCCATGAGTGTGAGAATTTTCAGTCAATAGCATAATTAGCTGAGTGTCCGGCCAGAGATAGTACATTCTGGCCTGCACTTTGAAGAGGTGCTCCATCCTATTCTAATTGGCTTTCCAGGACTTCATGTTCCTGAAGTCTTTTCCTCACTGAGTCTTGCTCAGTTCTACCCACCCCCAGCCTCAGGAAGCCCCTGCATTCCTCGTCTTCTTCAGATATGGTGTCTTTAGTAACTCTTTTCTATGATATGAAAATTGCCTGGTTTTGTTTAAACACAGAGATGCCATCATCACTCGTTTTTAAGGTTAAGCCTGATACCTACTGGCCTAGTCCATCTGTCCATCTGTTCCAAACTTCCTCATTGCCATAACACTACCTTATGTTAACAAAGCCCTTTAGGGTAGGCCGGGTGCTTCCTCAAACATACTTTCATCTAATCCATTCCATAGAAACCTCAGTTAGCCTCATTATGGGCCACATTGGACACATATTATTAGCCTCATTTTAAACCTGAGCAAATAGGCTCAGAGAGGTAACTGATCTGTCTGAGGTCACACAGCTAATAAGTGGAAAAGACAGCACTCAAACCCATGGTTTTTTTGTTTGTTTGTTTGTTTTGACTAAGTCTAGTGCTGTTACCTGTGCAGATATGGAAGGGAACAGACAGAAAGGGACGGTGAGGGCAGATTAAATCCAACAACAGTCACATATGCTGTGGAGCCCAGTGACCCTTTTCAAATCAGTTCCCCAGCGTCCTTTTCTACCCTCCCCACCAGGCGAAAGACTAATCCTTCTAAAGACCCTCTGCTCTCTGTTTGCTACCTTAATCCCCAAGATCCCATCTGTTATGTCTCTGGACACAAATACACATGGCCCATTTAACTGCAGTGATTCAGGGCAGAATGAGAAAGGCAGGAAACTAGGACAAAATTCCCTGATTATAACAGCACAGGCATTGGGGTTTCAGGACAGGTTCAGGACAGGGGCTAGCAATGGAGATCATTGTGGCAGGCAGAACACAGCAACAGATAACAAGGGGGGATATAGCTACGTGATTAGCAAAAGGAAATTCAACACATTTTTTTCATGGTGCCCCGACACATGGATGGATCACATGGATGGAGAAACAGGAATAGTGAGAGATCCAGGCAGGCAGACAGGGTCCCAGCCTTAGGCAAGGCAGTTCCTTCCATCCTAGAGTGCCTGGCCTACAGAGATCAGAACTTAGTCACAGACATGTGACTGAGATCCTCCAACCTGAACCAGGTACAAGATGTGAACTGGTTTCAGGAACAAAGGCAAAACCTTGTTTTCAGAATCACAGACTTGGTTCAGGGCCACACTTGAAGCCCAACTTCAAAGGGAAGAAGAATGCTGGACCTGGGAACAGGCAGGACCTGGCATCCCTCAGTTTTTGGCATTACCCTCACAATCTGTATTAATTGGAATAGGCGAGGTTATGCAACAGTAACAAATAACATCAAAATCTCAACAGCTAATCACAAAGTTTTGTATCTTACACTGCATGTCCACAGTAAGAGCAGGGGGTTCTGCTCATCACAGTCATTCATGGGCTAAGAGAGATGGAGCAACCACCACCCTGATCATTGCCAGTTGCTGTACTAGAGAGAAAAGAGGGTCCTCACGTGTTTCACATTAACAATGAAATTCTTAGCTAGAGAGTGGCACACATTGCTTCGGCACACAACTTGCTGGTCAGAGCTAATCACAAGTCCCAGCCACCCACAAGAAGGCCAGGAAGTGCAGTCCTGACACTGGCCCAGGAGGAAGAGAGCTGCAAACATTCAGTGAGTAGCCCACAATGAGGCTTTTATGTAGATGGATTATCTTCAACCTTAGCTTGGAAACTAAAGCCATCAGTTACAGAAATCTGAAAAACATAGATTTTCCATTCATTTAACAAATATTTGTTGGGTGCTGCTGTGTGTGAAGCCATGCTGATGGCTGTGGATACAATGGTGACCAGATACAGTCCTTCCTTCAAAGAGCTCTCAGTCTAATGGAGAAGAGAACAAACCTACACAGTGTGAGAAGAGCTTCAATAAAGAGAAGCCCAAGGTCCTATGGAAGCACATATGAAAGCTGACTGATCTAGACTGAGAGGTGGGGAGATGAATTTAAGGAAAGCTTCCATATTTACATATAACTCTGCTCACACACACACACACACACACACACACGCATGCACCCCACAAAAGAAAATGGGAGTGAAATAAATATTCCTAGCACCAGAGTCTATCTCTTATATCCCTCTATCCATGTAGCATAGTTGTTCCTACTCTTTTGAAACCAGACTTCAAAGAGGAGAGTTTCTGGTTTTATCCACCAAAGTATAGCTCTCAACTTTGGGTGACTTGAAGGTAATTCAATTTGAAAGGGAGTAACAGCCTCTCTCTCTCTCTCATTCTGACAAATATTTTCTCCCTTTAACTTTGCCACTGAGACCTAAAATTCCTGTTCCATTCATTTCTCTGGTTAATGTGTAAAATATACTTTTGAAACTGCAAACAATATCCAAAAGCAGGCATACAGTAAAATCCCTACCACCGTAGTTCACGATAGTTCATCTATTTGGCTTGAGTCACCTAGCATCTCATCACTCAAGTGCGGACTGAGGACCCAGCAGCATTGGAATCACATGGGAGCCTTTTACAAATTCAGAAACTCAGTGCCTTAGCCACTCCTTGCCCCAACACCTATTGAATGAGCCTTTTTTACAAGATCCCAAAGTGATTTATATGCACATTAAAGTTTGAAAAGTACTGACCTAACTGAGAACAAGAGAAATTGGCTATAAGACAGGCCACTTTTTGTTATCAAAAAGACCTTTATAAATTTGAGTCATGTAGTCGTAATGGGGAAAGCAAGTGTTGGTTAGATTTCAGGAGCAGGCAGAAGAAGCAGATTACAGAATCCTGGGCAGAATAGAGGTGCTTAAGAAAAATGAGAATCTGGTGAAGGAAGGAGAAAGGGAGATAGCAGGAAAGGGAGTTTTGAAGGCACATTTTGCCTTTTACACTCTTTTGCCTGGAGATGGTCTTGGGAATCGATGTTGTCTTTGTTGGAGTTTAGAAGTGAAGTACGGATCCAGGAGGATCCTCCTCAGTTGCTCTTTCTTTTCTCCCTACTAAATCTATGTGTGCAAAGTTGTTCCATCTCCATACATTTCCCTTCTTTGTATCTCCAATATTGGTCATGTTGAAAGGGTGGATCCGTTGAGTAGAAAGCTCTCCACAGCCTCATTAAATGGCACTTAACAACTGAATAACATAGACTTCAGAACCAGGAGACTCCCAGGGACAACCAAAGTCTGCACTTTTGAGTCAGGGTTATAGAGGAAAACTTATAATCTAGCAGCTGGATTTTTCTATTCAATACAAGTTTCACTTAAAATGGACTGCAATATATAATCATATCCTTCCAATATTAGGGTCTCCTAAATTTGCCCTGTTCCCCTAGCTAGACTGTTTCTAATAACTTGTCAATCCACTATTCACTGCCAGGTGTCTAGTTCTACATGTACAATAATATCGTTATTATTATTATTAGCCTTTGGCTGCTGAAGTAGCTGCACTGGGCTATTTATTTTTATAGGACTCAGAAAGTTGGGTTACCTTAGCACAAATAAAATCTGATATGCCAGGAGTTATATCTGAGGTGAATGGATGGCTAATTCTTACCATAACATTTTTCCATAATGTGGCTCTAACTGCTTTATTCAAAACTTGTCTGTGATTTTTAGAGTGCATTCAGCAGGCACTTCCATCCAGAAGACCCAAAGTTGAAGCCAATAGCTTCCTGTTGCAAGATATGAGAGACCAAACTCTATAGATACCACGTTCAAAATTATTGCTATGATCAGGATGATAGCCAAAGACTATCATTGGAACTATTACAACTTAGGTAGCCATACTTATTAGTAACATTATCTGCTATAGAAGCAAACATCTATGAATAGAAACCAGTATACTAAACTGTATCTGTTATAACAGATAAAATAAAGGTAAGCTTATATTACTAAGGCATTCACCAGTCTTACTTTAAATTATTCTCATAAGCATACAAACATCTCTTATCTTAAAAACAAAGCATACAAAAAGCTTCAACATTTTCTTTTGCTATCTGTTCATTTTTCTGTTTTTCTTTTAATCACTATTCCTTGAAAAAGCTCTCCAAAAATCCTAATACCCCACTTTCTTCTCATTCTGCCTTAAACGCATTCCAATTGTGTTTTTATATCTAGATTTCCAATGAAACATCTCTTGTCAAAGCTACCAATGACAGCCACATTGTCAATTCCGGTGGTCAATTCTCAGCTCTCATCTCACTTGACCCATCAGCAACACTGAATCCTGTTACTCACTCTTTTCTCCTTGATGCACTTTCTTTGCTTGACCTTCAGGACACTACGCTTTGACAATTTGCACTCTCCCTTGCTGGTTTCTTCTGCATCTACCTGACTTCTAAACAATGAAGTGTCCAGAGGTCAGTCCTTAGACCTCTTTTCATCATCTACTCTCACCCCCTTGGTGATATCACTCAAATTCATGGCTTTGAATAATTTTTCTGTGCTGACAACTCCCACATTTATATTTTTAGCCTGGATCTCTCTCCTGAACTCCAGATTTATATATCAAGTTGCCTATTTGACATAGCCACTTGGATGTGTAATAAGCATCTCAACCTTGACATATCCCAAGTTAAATTCTGTATTTCCACATCCACCTTCACACACCTGAAAAAAAAAAAAAAAAAAAACCGTTTGTCTCCCAATCTTCCCCATTTCAGCAAATAATAGCTCCCTATGCTCAGGCCAAAAATCTTATAGTTGCCCTTGATGCCTTCCTTTCTCTCTCACCCCACAGCAAATCCATTGGTTAAATTTATTGGCTCTGCCTTCTGAGTTTATATAGAATCCAGCCACTTCACACTGCTACCACTCTGGCCCAAACCACTACCATCTCTCCCCTGAATTATGCTGGTTGCCTTCCTTGCTGGTCTTCCTTCCTCATACAAACTGTTCATCACAAAATTGACAGGAGTGACTTTAAAACATAAATCGGATCATGTCACTCCTCTGCTCAAAATCCTCTAATGGCTTTCCTTGTTATTCAAAGTAAAATCGGAAGTTCTCACAATCTCCTACAAAGCCCTACAGGATCATGCCTCCTCTGTTCCCCCACCCTCTGCCCCCACCTCCAGTCTTCCCTCTTCTGCACCAGCACACAGACCCGCTTGCCAGGCTTCAGGCACACCAAACATGCTCCCACCTCATGGCCACAGAAATTTCAGGACTTGCAATTCCTCCAGCTATGCACATGGCTCTACCTTTACTTCTTTCAGGTCAAATATCATCTTATCCCATAGGTCTTCTCTGATCACCCTACCCCTCCAAACCATACCGCCAACACAACCTATCCCCAGTCCTGTTTTGTTTTTCTTTATAGCACTTATCATCATGTGCTATTTTATTTGTTAATGTGTCTAACATCTATCTTTCTACACTACAATGTTGACTTCATGAGGGCCAGAGCTCTGGTATATTTACTGCTAAAACCGCAGTTATTGTTGTAGGCACAGTAGAAGCTCCAATATATTTCATATAAAGGGAAGAAAGGAGGGAAGGAGGGACTGAGAAAGGGAGAGAGACTGATCCAATCATGTAACCTGACAGTGTACTTTGGTTTTTAAGATTTCATTTACATGCAATTTTTAAGATATCAGGGTTTGCATAACGGAAACACACCTGTCCTTTCAAACTGAGTTTGAATTCAATTCATCATTTACTAAGGAACATTGTGCAATTTAGTTAACTTCTCTAAGCCTCATTTTTCTCATCTATGAAATGGGAGGAATAGTAAGAGCTAATCTTGTGAAGGTTAAACAGAGTAATGACTTTAAATTGTTTAGTAATATGCCCCACACATAGCAAGCCCTCAATACATGTTGACTATTATTATTACCATATTTTATCAGTTTATATATCACCATATTTTAATCCTACTAAATTGCTTTTCAAATTACTACTGTTTAGTATTATTCTCAGAAATTGTAAACTTTATATAGTTTTCATATACCATGAGAAAGGATTACTGGAAACATTTGACTGGTTCTTTCTCTCCTTTTTTTTTTTTGGCCACTTAAATCTTCTCCATAAAGATTTTGGTTCTATTATTCCTAAATTCAATATACCATGAGAAAGGATTACTGGAAACATTTGACTGGTTCTTTCTCTCCTTTTTTTTTTTGGCCACTTAAATCTTCTCCATAAAGATTTTGGTTCTATTATTCCTAAATTCAAAAAGTCTTAAAGTGTTCTAATTTGAAAGCACTCTAAATCAAAAGCTTAATCTTTAGGATAGTAACAGCATATAGTATGTGGTCCCATTTCTTTATGTTCCTAAAGCCCATAATTCCATGCAAGTGCAATCTAGAAGGGCATTCTGGGTATTTTTATCTAAATGAACATAAGGAGCCCTCCATTTATCTCCAAAAGCCCTTGTAAAATATTGTCATAGTAAGCTTTCATCCCCACAATAAACATTTTTCCTAGAATCTGAATATCTCTGCTAGACAGGATGGTACATGCTCCCTTCAAACTTGGGAGGGGTGGGGGAGCTTTAAAACATCAAGGAGTATAGTGGGAGGCATGGTCGAGGGGTTGCATGTCTGGTAAGGATTCTGATTCTGGTGCAGGTGGTAATCTGGTAATCTGATCGCCAGAGAGCTTTCTGCGGCTGCTGGGAGCAAGATGGTCAGGGTGACTCTTTGATCTACAGCTTTCATCTCCTACTCTTTCTCTCCCCTCCCCTTCACTTCTTTGCTTTCTGCTCCCTCCCAACATGAACTATCCACACATACTCCCCCCCCATGAGAAGGCAGTGTCTCTTCTCATGATCAGTCAGAAAGCAATTCCAGATTCATGTAATAAATTGGATTGTATTTCATCAAATCAAATGGTCTATCAAATGGACACAGCGACCCAATCTGAAGTACTGATACGAGTCCATCATTGAGGCCAATGGTTTAAATAAAGATTAAGTTTTGAGCAAAAGACTCTAAAATCTGATGATGTACTTAAAGACAGCCCCAAATATCCTTTTATGTGTATTCTCTAGGGACTAACAAAAGGTTAAAACTCTGGAAGCCACACATGTGTGGTCTCTGATATAAACCTCTCCTGAAATTATATTCTTTCCTTTAAAGTGTATTGACCTGAGGAGTTTAAAAACAACAGCAATAGTAATATTCACCACATTAACTGAGGCTTGTTGACATGAAGCACTTCAAATGCATTTTCTCCTTTACTTCCTGCATTCATGATTTCCATTTTACTAAGGAGAAAATCAGACACATTAAGACTTGAGTAACTTGCCCAGGATTTAAACCCAGGTCTAAGTGCAAAGTCCATATTCTTAACAACTATGCCACAACGTCCACAGAAAATTCACTTGTTTTTCATGTCACTTTGGCTTATATCCTCCCCATGATATAAAGAGTCTTCCACACATTTTGGCATACATGGGTCACCACTTACGTATCTTCATGGACTGCCTTTTCTCTTGCCTTCTTAGCACTCTTATTTTATTGTTTATTTCAATCTTCCACATTTATTGGATTAGCCCAATAGAAAACATATCAGCAGCTTGCTTTTATTTTTCACATTTAACCATAATGAATAACCATCTGGAATTCAGTGTTTACAAAATGCTTTTTACAGATATTATCTCAATTAAAACTCACTACTAGAAATTAAGCATCTTACCATTTTAGATGAGGAAACTGGGTGGGGTTCAGAAAAATGAAACAACTTATCCAATGTCATATTACTCCTACATCAAATGCAGACCCTGTCACCAAATTGTACTCTTGTGCAGTAGATTACATTGCCTCATATTTCCATATTATGTGCCAACAGTACAGATTTACCACTTCTCTATAATAAGGACACTGGCTGGGTTAGTTTTGAATTATTTCTCTTGTGACATTATAGCGGAGCTCTGGAGTCAGGCTGCCTGAGTTAGAATTTTGGCTCCATCGCTTACTAGCTAGATGAATTATTTAACTTCCCTAAATGTCATTTCTCTGATCTGTAAAGTGGAGACACTAATAGGACCTATTATAGATGGTTATTAGTTATGGACTGTAACAGTTCTAGCAGACTGATATGTAGCAAGTTCCAAACATGTAATAGCTATTATTGTTACTTTGGGATTAATGACTCAAATAAACATGTATTAGAATTTCTTCGAGATTTACATACACCATGATTTGGAAATTGTTCTAATGTTCCATGCCATCTACACATAGTTTTAGAGTCCCTTAACTTCTAATTGATTTAGGTCTTTGTCCTAAGACTTTGACTTATGCCCCCAAATGTTACAAGCTTAGTTTCTAATTGGAAAAAGATTGAGAATAAGCAGACCAGCTCAAGCCAAATATTGTTTTTAAAATATATTTGTTTAAGGTGAAGTCAATTTATTCTAACTACACAGATACATAGAACAAGTCAGAGTGTATTACAAGTTGAATTGAGTCAAACTAATCAGATTGGTTGCTTTGTAAGATTGTAGTCTGAGACCATCTCGGACTCTGAAAGCTTTCCTCTTACAGTTCATCACTGTTTTCCTTCACAGTTCAGAGTTCACTGATGTTAGTTTTAAATGTTGATCCCAGGAGGTTCCAGTTAAAAGATATTCATTTTCTGAATGAGGTTTCCTATCACGCTGCTTTGATCTTAATGTGAGTCAACGACCATGATGTCATCCCTGTCACATACATTTGTGTGAAGAGTTTAGTTACCAATAATAAGGTGATCTTTTTGTTTGTAGAATGTCATTGTCATTTCCCTTTCCTCAGTGAATATAACTCTTTTTAAAGAAATTACAACTCTACACTAAAATGCTGAGTGCACTGGGAGAATTTTATCCTTTATGATTGGATTTCATGCTTTAGCTTTTATGTTGTAGATGTACTTGTTAGAATTTGCTACTTGAACTACTGGAGACCTGACATTACTTAATTCTGATTAGTTTGAAAAGAGAAGTTAATAGATGCAAAGAATCCTTACAGTCATCTCATTTTGTGCTTGTTAGATTTGATATTTATTATCGGCAAAAAAAATGTATTGTTACACAACCAACTTCCTTTGGTCTTTTTTTTTTTTTTTCATTAACCCTTGCCACTCACCTCGTAGAAATCTGTATCTCATAACTACTCTTCCTTCTTCACCTGACCTCCTAGTTCACAGGCAACATGGTTGAAAGTGAGGAAAAAAAAGAATCTCCAAGTCAGCCTATTAAGATGAATAAATATTCCATTGCATGACCAACTAAGATAGATAAATAATGCCTAGACAAGCAATTAAAAATATACGAGAAAGGAGAGCATTGAATAAAATGATAGCAATGTTAATTAACATTATAACTCTGATGCCTTGTGAAACAGGACAGTTGTAAGAGAATTCTGAAAATGTTTTTATTGCTTTTCAGAGCATGGTACTTTATTAACATAGGAGCTATTTTTATGTAGAAACAGTAGTTAAGGTATCTTATGTTCATTGCACAACTAAATTATATCAACTTATTGTGTTGCTTAAAGATACAAACAGATTTCAAAGATTTATTCTAGAAAACAGTGTTTAATCAATTTCTTATACTGTCTTTGAACATAACCTAGTAAGCAGATGTGGAGTTAATGGCTTATTATGTTCACACTCCCTATATCCATTCAGAGTCTGCCAGGCTCAGAATAAAAGTCAAGACATGTGCACACAGAAACTCTGTAGATGTTTGTAGCATTTGAAATTAAAATAGTGAGAAGGCCGCCTGGGCGTCCCTTCAGACATGGCACAGTACAGCACAGAGACAGGAAATATGCCAGACTGCCTCTGTAGGAGGCTGCTGAGAACACGTGCAGCAAGGAACAAGGAACCGCTTAATGATTAATCACTGTCAACCTTTGTTCTTGTTAAAGACTTGATTGTTGGACAAGGCTTGTAATGAGGGACTGTTTTGGTGTCTGTTGCTATGAGATTGTGTTCACTGATCCTCAGTTGATGTAAGCTGCTGTTCTCTTTTTTGCCTAAGTCAAATGAACTTAAAGAAAATGCTCTAACAGTGCCTGCTAGTGGTGCTTTGAGAAGAGGCTCTGGGCACTCTGTTTACCAAATGTTAATCTAGCCCAAAAATACAGAACAGATAACCAGGGGGTTGGTTCAGCTGAATTCTGGCATAAGAGATTTTATCAAAAATATTTTTTTTAAAGTTTGATTAAAAAAAAAGAAGTAAATAGAAGTAGATTTTATGGTAGTAATGAGATAAAGACCTTCCCCCAACACACACACACACACACACACACACACCTTTTTTTCTTAGCTAGCACAGATACTCAGATGCCAAAATTTAAAGCTATGTTACCATTTATCTTGGCTTCTATAAATAAAATATTGGATTATGTTTTACAAACCAAATTCTTAACCACCAAATTGTGTGAGAGGCTGGAGTGTGTCTTGGCATTTTCCTAAAGGCTAAGAGAAAAAAAATCACATAATTCTGTCATTGATTATTTGGCCTATGGACTTTTACATAACCATTTTTGAGTTTTTATTTTACTACAATAAAAGATCCGTGGAACACTTTAAGAAAAAAACAGTATTCTTAAATTTTGAAAAAACTATTCTTCTGGGTTGAAGTGACCATATCAAACTGGTAAATTCTTATAAATAGCATTGCATCATTATCACGAAATTATTTTTAAAATATGTACTTATGTGAAAATATTAATACAGAATAATTTAAAATGTTGGTGATAGTCCCAGATTATACCTACTACCCCTTAGCCAAAGATCTCTCTCTTCTCTCTCTTTCTCCACCAAATAAAGTCTGCTATAGTTTTTCGATATTTCTGCATGAAGCAACTTTTCTTGTGTTTTACATCTGTATTTGACTATTTGGTTCAAAATATTATGTGTCCCTATTCTCTCCTTTTTGTTCCCTAATCCTCTTTACTCATGTACAGTGTAATCAGGGACGTTGAGTAGGGACTATTTGGACCTCAAGCATTCTTAAATGTGGTCTCTGTCAGCATCCTATGTCCCCACCTGGTCTACAGGAAATTATAAATATTCCATTTAATATCAGAGGTGATCCTGTCTAATCCAGGGACTTGCTTCTTCTAGAGTGTCGCCAACATATAAAAGTAGGAAGGGACTTGGGAATGACCACTTGATCTGTCCCTGTATCTCCTACTAGATTTGCTCTAAATCCTCACAAACAGAAATATCAATTTTTCATTTAAATCACTAAATTGAAATCCAGTTTCCCTGGGGAAATATTCACAATGTATAACCTGTAAACACTTCAATTTTCATAGTCTCGCTTCTACGTTTAAATATGTATTCGCGTGTACTTAAAGATATAGAATGTAAGTTTTCTCTGACCGCATGTCTGTCTGTTGAAGTTAAAATGGAGTAATATAATTAAGACAGAAATCAAGAGGTTTATGATGATAATGATAACTATAATTAGTTTGACCGTTTAAGACAGTTTGAAGTAACTAGATCATCTCTGAAGTTAAAAGTTGCTCCTGATTCAGATTATGGAACTGCAACCCCCTAAGGAGCAACTTCCAATAATCCATGCTATATAAATCTTGGTAGCCCTAATTGTTTTTTATCCTTGACCATGGATTGTTACATAAAGGAATACTTGACCATTTTGTAATGGTCCTTGAACAGATGTCCTTGGACAATATTTCTAGTAGCTAGCCTAAAATCCTGGGGGAAAAAACATATTGAAACAAATCACTCTCTGTACAACGTTGTGAATTATTATTTGCATTTAAATAGAAACACTACAGCCTTCCTTTACTGTAATAAATGCTTTCAGGTAAAATATACTTTTCCTGGCTTCTGTATATATCAATGCCCATGTTGTTTTCTTTAACCGTCTGAAGACCAGTATAGTAGTAAATACACCAGTTGGTTCTATTGAGGTTAAATTTGACAGAAATGTATTCACCACATACCAATAGCTTCTTTGATTTTTTGTATATAATAAATGTAGTTAAATTACTGAAATAGACTAAGTTATCCAGATCTGCAGTGCTTTTCCTATAAAACCAGTGACCATTCCACTTTCTCTTCTGACTAGGACCAGGTGAGATTTCTGTCACATTCAGCGGTATGGCATTTCACATGCTTGGCCCAAGTTCTGTTAAGTTTATAAAGAGGCTAGCAATTTTTTGAATTGCTTTTCTGTATTTTGTTTTTTATTTTTCCTGAGGATAGCTGGATAACAATACTTTTTAATTCTAAAGGGGATCCAATTGGTTCAAATTAAGTCACAGTTTTGATTTAAATATTCAGAAATGCTCAGATATATACCGAAGGAACTGTTATTTGGGTCTAGCCAGCAGCTAAAGAGTTGTTGCATATGTATTTCCTTTTAAAAAGTACCACATGGGTCTGGAAAGTACAAAACAATGTAAACACTGGTAACTGCACAATAGATCAGTCTCCCTTCATGCATTCTCTCCTGATCAGCAGTTAGGAATATAAGCCACAAATGTTTACCAAATTGAAAAATCACTGGACAGTTATGTTCAAATCAGGAATCTGTTTCCAGTTACAAGTAATGGAATCCAATACAACCAACCTACCCAAATTGCTGAGAAAAAAAGGTTAAAAGTTCATATAAATCTGTATAGACTGAATTTAAGTTCAAGGTTTTAACCGTAAGTGAAAAGATTTGCACGGTATCTTGAATTGACAAATAATAATAAATATTCCCAGGTAAGGCATTTTTATATGATATTTAATATTGATATTTGTCATTTCACTGAAAATTTTTGATAGACATGTTACTTTCTTAATAACACCTAAATAATTGTAAATCGTGCTATAAATGAAGTTTATCTGACTTTCAAGTAATTACTTATTCCAAAAAACATATATACTGAGATCTACTTTATATCAGGCTTATGTGTGCTAGTGGAAATGCATAGATGAATAAAACAGTTCATGTTCTTAAAGTAACCAGAGTGTACTAAGAGGTAACATACATGTAAATAAATAATTGTTATATTTTATAACAGGCATAAATACAAATATGATTTGGACCCAAGTAATACCAGTCATCTATGTTGGAAAGGTGCCGAGATAGACCTGCTTTACACTGAATTCTCTACTTATATGAATTAATGTAAAGAGTCAGCTTGTGAACCCAGAGATATACAAGAAATCCTTGTAGATGAAAAAATCTCTTAAAAAATGGTTGATATCTAAAAATAATTTACGCTTTGTTCTCCACCTTGTAGTCCACTTTGTTTGTAATTCCAAACAAAGAGAAACAAAGAAGGTAAAATCCTCTGTGTATGTGTGTGTGTGTGTATGTATTTAAGACATCTCCTCTAATCTTATTACTCAACAGAATTACTAAAATTTTACACTTGGTCTTAGCCAAAATACTGAAAAGCAATTACTAAAAATTTTAGATACTCCTTTTTAGACTCATAGCCCTAGAGTAATAGTATATCTGTCTGTAGTTGCACAGCTAATTTGATCAATGTAGATAGACAAGATAATCAAACCAAAAAAAGTTGACCTCCCTCATTCTTCTCCTCAATAGACTTCATTTAAGGTTATCATTTTTCTTAAACATTATTTCACTACTCTGCAGATCAAAATGTGTTTGTATAGTTTGCATAAATAAGACTTGGTAAATAACCTGATTTTCTGGGAATTGATCCGAGAGAAACCTATAATCTCTGAAGTTCATCCCTCAGTGATCCTTAGGGAGAACTCAGCTTTTTAAAAGTCCCACTCAAGTATTTAGTGGATTGCTTTGCTAATCCAAGGGAGACTTCAGGACTATGTTTAACAGAGAACAGATGGCTCCTTTTCTAATGTCCTTTGTGGTCATTATAATAATACATTCAAAAATACCTAATCATGTCACATTAGAGAAGATGGACACATTTGAAGATCCTGACCACAGTTACCACAGTTTATAAGTGCATCTAGATTTCCATGCCTGTTAAAAAACCTGCAATAACCAAGACATTCTCTCATTTCTCATAAGAGGAGTTATGTCAGAATTTGTAACTTACTTTGTACATTAATATATTTTGTATATTTTAGTGCAGAATGGAGATTCAAAGCATAAAGTTATCTCTAAAAAAATATTTTGTATTTTTTTATACTATCAGGGAAAAATACAGACCTTTTCATAGAATCAGTTAAGAAAAGTCAGAAGTCATTACCAAAGCTCTATAGTTCTACATTATGCCTTCTACACTTATATATATGAACAAGGCCAGAATTCTGTCTAATACATTTCCTCAACATTTCCATTCCCAATCCTTGGTTCATTTACCTCAATTACTTCAGAGGAGAACCAGTTTGATCCCCCAACTCCCAACCCTAACCAAATCAATATATTATTTGTTCACTATAGAAGCAAAATCTTTGTACATTTTGTTAGGTTGTATTTTAGACTCAATGGAAAAAAATGAAATCAAATTATTTTATCATGGTGGTACTTACTGTTGGCTTGATTAAATAAAAATGAAATTTCAACTATTCTAGCACTAGAATGAAATTTACAGATTGTACTCTTAACTTCCTTGTCTTAAAGTTGGGGAAAGTAAGGCCTACAGAGGTTATAAGAGAAGACTGAAAAAATTAACAAGTTTCACAGGTCACATAAAACAGATTCTTAGAAGAATCAATCAAATGTCATAGAGTATAAGGTAAGAAGAATAAGTAAAAATTATCAAAGGAAATGCTAACTTATTTTGAACACTGTCATGGTCCATTTGTACTGCTATAACAAAATACCACAAACCAGGTAATTTATAAAGAACAGAAGTTTATTGCTCACAGTTCTGGAGGCTGAGAAGTTCAAGATCAAGGTGCTGGCATTGGTGTCTAGTGAGGGCCTGTTCCATGGATGGTGTCTTCTCACAGTACTGTGCTCACATGGTAGATGGCAGAAAGGCAAAAAGAGGTCAAACTCACCCCCCTCAAATTCTTTTATAAGGGTACCTAATTCCATTCACTAGGGCAGAACCCTCATGACTTAATCACCTCCCAAAAGGTCCCACTGCTTAATACCAACACCATGGGGATTTAGATTCAACATGAATTTTGGAGAAGACTCCATCATTGAAACCATAGCAAATAGTTTCTATGAGCCAAAGACTGTGTCACATATTTTACCTACATGATCTCATTAAAGCCATAGAACAATTGTATGAGGAAGGAACTACTATTTACCCCTTATTAGATAATAAACTGAGTAGAGAATTTTATAATTTGCCCAAGAACAAACAATTGGTAAGTTGCAAAGGAAAAATTTACACCCAGGCATTCTAACTACATAGGCTACATTTTTTTTTCATCATTACAGTTTATTGCCTTGAGATATGTGAGAATTTTCGTAGATTTCTCACTTTTCCATCTTAAAGAGCATAATAGTCTCTACAATATTCACTGAGGTGAAATTCCAGAGTCAAAATTATAAATCTTTTTCTTTTTTTTTTTCCCCAAAGGTGAAATCTTATATTCTCTCCAAGGTATAAGAAACCACCTTTGGAAATCAACTTTTTAAAATTCCAGATTTGTTTCAAGTATAATTTTACCATAATTTTGATGTAAAAAGCAACAGTTTAAAAGGGATTTCCTTCCTTTTGAACTGTGGTATCATTTATCCCTTCTTCATTCCCCATCACTAATTGTTTACTAAATTACCTTCACTTTTAATGAGAATTGAAAATGTTGATAACTTATCTCATCCGAAACCATAATACCTTCCAAACACTTCTAGAGGAACAGACAATTTTAGAGTGTTTATCCCTTCTTCATTCCCCATCACTAATTGTTTACTAAATTACCTTCACTTTTAATGAGAACTGAATATGTTGATAACTTATCTCATCCGAAACCATAATACCTTCCAAACACTTCTAGAGGAACAGACAATTTTAGAGTGCAAAACTGGTTTGCAATGTACTATATCCTTTTGAAATGAATGCTTTTGCAAAGAGGAGTTGATACACCAGAGAGGAAAAAAAGGGGGATTAATAGCACACAATTTATAGAATAAACTCAACAAGAGATAAAATTATGCTTAAACACAATTTCCTAATCTTGTTTTAGTTGTTAGAGCCAGTGGTCATAGTGCTTGCTAATTTCAAGTTACTGGGAATATCTCTGGATAATCATTGCTCCTTGATTATTACTGCTATTATCATAAACACCATGCTACCCTCACTGTCTGATGATCAGAAATTGTATATTATTTAGTCAAGTGCGTTGTTTTAAATATACATATATATGTACACATACGTATGATATTCAGTAAATATATATGATATTCAGTAAATATA
>NW_007726208.1:1085463-1087376 GCF_000696425.1 Galeopterus variegatus | reverse complement strand
ATTGTATTGCATCAGTGAGCCTTCTTCTTGCCTTCAGCACATACTCATCTCATCATCATCACCATCATCATTGTTGTCAGGAACTCCATCATCACTACTAACTCTTCCTCCTAAAACAGCCTTTCTGCCAAGAGCCATTCTTACGTGGCTCACCCATAAAAACAACAATGAATTTAACAATGTTGCTCAACCTTAGCCTTTCTCTCCTACTTTGGCTTTCCAGTTGCCTTTGAAAAGAGCCAGCATTCCACTCTGTGTGCCTCACAGCAGGAAATTCTGTCCCCATTTTCTACTTCATACTGCTTCTTTATTCATTCATGTATTTTTTTACTTAAAAAACACTTATGGAGGGTCCATCCTTCCCTAAGAACATCATGATGAACATGTCCCAGCCTTCCTAGCACTTATAATGGGAGATAGATATATGCAAACGAACAGTTGTGATAGAGTGGCAATGCTACATAATGAGCTGGTACCAGATGTTATGGAAGCACACAAAAGAGACACCTGACTCGGCCTGGGGAAGTCAGAGAAGACTTCCTGAAAAAATGACATCTGAATTAAGCCTAGAGAGAATGGGTGTTCACCTGGTAGGGAGGAGCAGAGGAAGAGTGATCCAGGCAGAGAGGATATAAATATGTGCAAAAATTTTGAGAAGAGAAAGAGCTCTATGAGTTTGGAGAATTTCAGGTAGTTTAATATTACTATAGCATAGAGTGAGGAAAGGATGTGATGGAGGAAAGGATATTGGAGAAATATGCAGAGGCCAGATCACAGAGGGCCTTATATACCATTCTCAGGAGTTAGGACTTGATCCCGAAGTCAGTGAGGAGCCATGGATGGTTTTAAGCTGGGAGAGCCGTGCAGAGGATATATACAATGAGAAAATTACTTTATTACTTTCGTAAATACTAACCTTTGAGGAGTGGGAGGTGGAATTCTCAACCTGAGATCTATGTATGGTCTGTGGATGTTTAGAGAATTTGTGAACTCCCTAAAATTGCAAAAAAAATTGTAAGTTGTATGCATGTTTGGGGGATGGGAGGAGAGGTAAAATCCATATCTATGTAAAGTCCTCAAAAGGCGCTGTGATTCAAAGAAAAGTTTGAAACCACTGCTCTAGGAGCAGAAAGCTAAAAGTAACTTACAGAACAGAAATTTCAGGTCTGCCACAAAGAGCCCTTCTAAATTTGAAGAATTTGTCTTTTAAGAAAAATTTCTCATTCCTTCCCCTGAGTTACTAAACTCTTCCCACTCCACCCTGACCCACTGACGTTTTGTTCCTGGCCATTCTCCCACTCAAATGCTGCTTTCTTGCTCATGGAACTGGTCTCTGTGCCAACTCATAATAAGTGTCCACCCCAGAGGCTAAGAATAGACACAGTGTCCTGGTGACTTGAAAATTAGGTAGCATCTGAAGGATGAACTCTATAATGACCACAAAACTCATTCTAATCATTTGAACCAAACAGATTATGAACATATGATCAGGATTTCCCTGCAGGGTAGAGGATTAAGTACTGAGCAAGCTAAGAAAAACGCCCTATTAAATAGAAGGAAAAAGCAGCTACTACTCATAATTGCAAAGGACAAAGAAAAATATTAAACCAAGTACATTTTTCTGTTTTTAAACTCCACCTTTGAACATCCACACCACCCCACCTCTCATCCACTAACAAGCCAGTGCCAAAAGACAAGCTACAGTTCTTTCAAGCAAATGGATTTTGTTCCGTTTATTTCTCCTTAATATGTTTTCCTGTATTTGAATATGTGTTCCTCATCTTTCAATTAGGTGAGTGATCTTATGCAAGTCAATTCCTTAACCTTTCTGGGCAGTGTCTTCCTCTGCAAAATGAAGTTGGATGAAGGATCTGTGAGTTACTTTTCAGTTCCAGCTAATTGTAATGGTTGCT
>NW_007726208.1:1057403-1084707 GCF_000696425.1 Galeopterus variegatus | reverse complement strand
AATATTTTATTTACCAAAAAAAGGTGGCAGGCTGGATTTGACCCATCATGTCATAGTTTTCTCACCCTTGAAAAAGAAGACTAGATGATCTGATAACCTGAAAGTAGGACTGTTTCATCCCTTCAGTCTTTTCTGTTTATAAGCTGTTTCCTGGATGATTTCCTTATCGTTGTTGTCATTGTTGTTGTTGTCATTGTTGTCCTGTCAAACAAGAACTGTTCAATCATTTTAGCCACCTACAGCTATCTCACTATCCATGCCTCAAATAAATAACCTGAAGTAAGTGAGCCTGCCAGCTTGTAGGGAATCTGAAACAGTTAAGGCAACTTGCTTCTCAAGCATAGAAATAAATAAACAGCTTCATCAGCAGACAGTTTAGAAGATGAATAGCCTGGAGGAACAGTTGAGCAGTTAGTTCATTGAAACAGGGAAAGAGGAGGAAAAGAGGGAAAGTGAGAAGGGGGAGGAAAAGAAAGATTGATTGAACAGCAAACCAGTTTGTGAGATCTACTGTACAGACTTGCCCAGCTGGGTGCTTTATCTTGAATTTGTTTTGCAAATTGCAGATGCCTAGCTTTGGAAGCCAAGAAAAAGAAAGGGCAGTCGTCCCACGCCAAAATACTCTCAGGGATCTCAAGTAACTTACATTACTTCATTTTTGTGGGGAAGAAAAATCATTATATATCTCCCTTCCAAAGTTAAGAGGAACAGAGAGCCATTTTACCCAGATTCCTAGAACAAGACAAATATTTTTAGGTTTTTTTTTTTAATGTTAAGAGAACAATACTTGCCCAATAACTTTGTCTGTTTTATGAAAGTTACTGTGTCACTGTTCAGCAGACAAAACTTCTTTAACAGTAAAATTGACTCAATTCAATGAGTCTTAATATTTCAATATACGTCAATGAAACTAGGGATTTTTTTTGCTGCTTTAAGGCATGTCTAATTGGACCCCATTTTACCTTTTGCTGACATTAGTCCTGCCTGATTTCAGTGCTTGCATTGCATTAAAATGAAAAAAAAGGGGGCTAATTTTTTTTTTTTTTTTAGTTAACATCTTTTTTAAATATCTCTCACATATTGACCATGACTCACAGAGACACTTTATCAAAGAAAGACCCAGTGGCCAGGTCTATCCTCTGCTGTTTCTATTGAGATTTTACAAGATTTTCTTCATATATACTGTTTCTTTAAATATTTATCCCAGAAATTTTAAAGAAGACTAATTGTTGAATTAGTTGGTAGGGCTGGGATAGTGGAACTTGTTCTTAATTTTTACATTTGGATATTTTTTCAAAAGGACTTCAAAGTGCTTTTGAAAGAATTATAGTTTAAAACAGGGAGGATAGGTAATTAGTATTCTAAGGAAAAGGGGTGACCATTTAAAAGAGTTCAAGTGTTCCCTTAATTTCCTACCAGGTTTGTAGAGGTGGTTTGCAATCTTGTTGAGGTAGTACTTTCCATGGTGATCCATGGACAAGATATTTAACCAACGAAGTAACAAAGTTGGGAAAGCATTCTTTTAACACATTATACAACATTAAAATATGCATTCAGCTTCCTATAAAAGTAAATCAACCATACACATGCCACTTACTTGTGAGCATGTTTCGATTGCCTCCAGCTAAAAGGTTTGGTCACTATATAACTGATTTACCAAATGGTCTTCTAATATCCTTGAGACCATTCTGGGAAATAAATTGCCCATTGGTAGTACAGTTGGAAAACTTAAAAGTATAGGCAAGTGGCAGGATTTTCCAGTAGGCTGCATGAACTTCAATTGTTGCCCTTGTATATAGCACTACCCACAGTCCAGGGTATGACTATTTACTCTTCTTGGAGGTGAAAGCCTTGTAAGCAAGAACTATGTCAAAATTATCTTGATTCCCCCAGCACCTGACGAAATGCCTGGCATATAGGTTATACTCAATAAATATCTGTTTTTTAAAAAAATTGAATGAATGAATGGAACCCATCACGCGAAAAGATCTGTATTTAGCATTTTCTTCATTCAGATGCTGTTAAAAACAACAGCTTGGAATTCTGAAGAGTATTCCAAATAATATATTAAGAACGTTTCTGTAATTTAAGCAGAAATTGAATGATCATTTTCAGACAGACAGACAAAATTAGACGGTGGATGGTGGATGAATGGGTGGATGCACGGACAGACAGATAGAGGCTTTATAATCAAAAAATTCTAGTGTCTGTGTAGAAGCTGAGTCCAAAATTGTTGAGTATTGCAGTTCTGTCAAGAATATCTAGCCTCATCTTAAATGACAGAATAGGATGGCAACTTTTTAAAAATATACATATGAACTTATTATGAGATCTTCACTACTGATTTGAGATAGTCTTAAAATATTCTCAGAGTGAAAGAGCAGAAATGAGATGACTAAATATTAGCAGTGGTTAGGGACAGAGCAGTGAAATGCTGATGAGAGGACCAAAGCCTTAGAGGAAGTGGATGCTCAAAAGTGGGCCTTACAGTAAGCTCAGGACCACTTGTATACAGCCTAAGATATGTTAAAACTAAGATCTCAAACTCCTTTTGATTGGGATGGCATTTTGGGAAAAGGATATATCCTACTAAGAGATTCTGATTCTAAAATTCATAAAAATTCTGTTTGTTTTAGGTTCATGAGAAGTCCCGTTGAACTCTTTCTACTACTTTATCCCCAAGGCCTAGAAGAATGCATGATGCTCAACAAATATTTGTTGAATGAATAAATGAGTAAAGATAATAATTCTAAAGATGTAGGTTGATGATTAACAGAACTTTATGAAAATAATACAGACATGCTTTCATAGGTCAAGCAGTCCTGTGCTGGATTAAAACAAAAGTCAAGAAGCTATAACCGTATTTAAACACTGGCATAGAACTTTATGAAAATAATACAGACATGCTTTCATAGGTCTAGCAGTCCTGTGCTGGATTAAAACAAAAGTCAAGAAGCTATAACCGTATTTAAACACTGGCATGCTACTCTGTCTCAGTGACTTAATTAATACTGTAAAAGGACTTTAAAATCTCAAATACACATTCACACTCACAGGCATGTGGAAAACTATCTATGAGTACATATTAAATAAAAATTGATACTAAATCCCAGGAGGATAGGGTCAGAAACCTATTTTCTAGGTTAGCATCAAATACTGTAATTTCATAGGTAAAAACAGAAAAACACCCACAAAATGTGAGATCACTCAAGTACATGATGTGAACCAGCTATTACTTGCTGCCAAATCAATCTTTAACTCCAGTTTCTCTAGAAAACTGGGTTTTCTGTCATATAAAAGACTACATGAAAGGAAATGACCTAATTCACTCACACATGCTGTCATCTTCAGGCTGAGGATGTGCCTTTTTTACCAAGGCCTTCATATACCCTTTAGGAGAAAACAAGTGTTGGGAGAGAAAGAGATGATTTCTATAAAATCAAGTTCTACTTGGGCTGAGTTTAAGGCAAAGAGAGGCTGAATATGAAATTCAAAGCCAATGCATCACAGCATATTTTTCTCTCAAAATATTTTATGTACCAAAGTTTGCACAACATCTTGGCCATGCTAGCAAGCCTGTGTAAGGAGGTGTTTTGTGTTTCATAGCTAACAAAAGGGCAAAAAAAAATGTGGCGACAGCCAAATATTACTTCAATCATGAATTGAAAGAATGTGGATAGTAGAGTACATGGTAAGGCCCGTGGGACAGAACATTTAAAAATCTACAAAATTCCAAAAGAGAGCTTATCTCTTATTCTTTCCTCCATACCAGGGAACCTCCCTTCACCCCAGCACTAGTTTCAAATTTGGACAACCCTTAGGGCACTAGGGAGAAGTGTCCTAGAATATCTTTTTGTATTGTGAAGGAATGAAACTAAATTTAGCACAGTCCATCTGTTTGATTAGAGAGAGAAAGAGACATAGTTACATTTTCTTGGCATGCAGATCTTTTATAAATCTTAAAGAAGGGTGGTTTTCCAGTTTTGTCTGGAAATTATTTTGCAGTTCATCAATTCTGCCAACATTGAGCACTCTGTTCATTTCTTTTTCTTTATTTTCCTAAATACTTTTTAGTTTTTAGAAAATAGAAAACTGCGTAGCATATAGTGGATATTCAATAACATTTGTCAAATGCATTTGTGGATTTATAGATGCTTGGGTGACTAGGGTAGGCATTAGGAGATTTGAGTTTTAATCCTAAGGTACTGGTAAGTATTGTACCACTTAATGGGAATTATTATGCATTGCTTTTTACTGTCATAACTTTGGGTGAGTGTGCTTGTAGAGTGTATAGTTGGTGTATCTCATCTTCCCAGATAAACTATAAGCTGGTGATCTTAAACTCAAATGCCTACATGGGCCAGATAAGTAATAGAAATGAGGAAAATGGATGGGTATAATAAAATAATAAGTAGTGGAGATTGTGGTCAACTGGAGAGTATGAGGACCAACCTGTGTTTATAACATGATGGGAGCCAAACATCCCACATCTGTGGTCCAAGTCCACTTAACAGTGTGAGCTCTTTCACAAGGATAATTCTACCTAAAAAATCTCTGTAATATAAAAAAACACAAAATAAGCAAATAAGAAAAATATTAATAGCTCAAATTTATCAAACACCAACGAAGTGCCTGGCACTTTTAAATTTATTGGGTCTAATTTTATATCATTAACATAATTACCTTCATTTTAAAAATGAGGATACAAAGGTACAGTACTTACTAAATGTATATGGGTTGCTGTATGAGTAATTGGATGTTAATTGGATGTTAAATAAAAACAGCATAGCAAAGAACAAAGTATCAGAGCCCTAAGCTGATACTAACCCAGATGTTGGATGTTAAATAAAAACAGCATAGCAAAGAACAAAGTATCAGAGCCCTAAGCTGATACTAACCCAGATGAAAGAAGCACACCCTAAAAGATAGCCCATCAGAGAAGGACACCCCACACATCTTCTGGCATCTCCAAGTTGGAGGATAAAGGTAATTCCCCAAATCCATAGGTAGCTCATAATCTGCAACCCAACGGACCTCTATATTTCTGATAGAGTTGACACAGAACAGCTTTTGGCAATCTGCAAGGCCTGTCTCCTTTGCTTCATGCTATAAAACCAAACCAAACCAAACAAAACAAAGAAAGTAGACTATTGCTCCTATGTGTTAAAATAACTTTAACAATTATGAGCAGCTGTCCTTTATTAAGTGCTTTTTATGTGCAGGGCGTTGGATTATCTCCTCTAATTCTTAGAGGGACCCTATGAAATTGGTATTGTTATTGTTCTCTTTTTACAGTTAAGGAAATTGAGGCTTATAGAAGTGAGTTAACTTCTGCCAAATCACACAACTAATAAGTGCTAGAACTGGGTTCTGAACCAAGGCGGGCCTGTCTCCAGAGCTCAAGCTCTTGTCCACTGTATGGCCATGCAAAGAGAGGACCAAAAAGAAAAGTGCATTGAATTTCTACCTGTGTTTGTCAACCATTTTTTCAAAACATGAAATCCTCTTTTCAAAGTTTTGCATAAAACAACAAATTTTACCGTAGAAAAGAGCAGACTTTCTCTATTCTGGTTGAAGTAGAAAATGGAGGACCAAGCACTGCCTCAAATAGATTCTCTCTCACCTTGATTTCTTCCACCACCACCTAGTTGTCTTTACACTTCCCTGACCCTGCCTGTTTCTCCCTGTCACAGGCTCTGCTTCCCTGTCCTTAGTCTGGGTGGACCCAAAGCCTCAACCTTCAATCTTCCAGTTATTTCCTACTCTATTTGACCTCCAGGATGCCCAACTCACAGATCTTCATCTCCCACCATTCTCTTAATGACTCTCAAATGCTTGTTTCCAAGTTCACCTTCCTAGTGGCTTCCTAGTGGCTTGTAGGACACATGGGGTGAAATCTTTTCCAAGAGCCATGATGGATTTAAAGTTGAAAGAAATGACTGGTCATAGGAGTATAAATTTATCAGAACCCAGTTCTGGCCCTTATTAGTTGTGTGATTTGGCAGAAGTTAATTCACATCTATAAGCCTCAATTTCCTTATCTGTAAAATGAGAACAATAACAATACTGACTTCATAGGGTCCCTGTAAGAGTTAAGCTGCTCAGAGGATGTACCTTAGAGATGGCTCTTATTATTTCTAACTAACTGGTGAGGAGGCTCTCCCTGCCCTGGCCCCACTCCCCTGTCCTTCTCCCCAACACACTCCCTTCCACCCACCTGACTTGAGGATGCTCAGCCCTGAGGGGAGTGCTGCAAGAACAAATGTGTTGGCACAGGTTTAAAGTGCAAAAATCTTTCTTCACAATGCTTCCCGTCTCAGCTGAAAGGCAGTAGAATATAGACATTGAGAACTAGGGTTCTGGAGTCAGACCTGGCTTCTAATCCTCCTCTGCTACTTACAGCTATGAGATCTCTCTGAGCTCAGGTTTCTCATCTGCAAAATTAGGATAATAATACAAGTTCTTGCTCAGTGGGCAGAGTAAATGATATAAATCATGTAAAGCTCAGAGCACAGTGACTATCCTGTAATAAGCCTCAGTGGATGGTTATCCTTAGGATTAGTTTTAATTCCTTTGCTTACTTTGTTGTTTGCTTTTTAAAAATTTCTTTATTTTTTATTTTTTAATTGTACATATTTGTGGGTAACAGGGTGTTTTTTAATACATGCATCTATTGTACAATGATTCATTTAGGATAGATAGCACATCCATTACCTAAACATTTACCTTCTTTTTGAGGTGACCTTTTGAGGCTAGTGAGCTCTATAGCCCCAGGAATTACTAAAGCAAGACCAAGCTTCCCACATCCCCAGGCTTTGGGCAGCTCTGCAGACAACTAAAGAAATGGAAAGGGATAACAGGGAAGAGAATTTCCACAAATGGTGTACCTGCTACTACTACTCGTTAGACGCCATGGGAGTTGCTCTTTTTATGTCTTGTAACCTCACTCAGTCCAATTGGAGAATGACAGTTGGATTTTATTGCTTTCATGTATTCAGTGTTTCTCAAAGTGCATTGCCTGGATCAACAAGCATCAAAATCACCTGAGCAGGTACCCTGATCTATAACCTCAAAATCTCTGTGGCAAGGCCACGGCATCTGCATTATAACCTGCTTCCCAGATGACTGTCATCGAAGTGTGAGGATCTTTGGCTTAGTGCTTATATCACATAATCTAAACTCTGATTCTATATTTTCTTGTGTTTATACATGTAAGCATTCTCTCCCTTACTTAGGTGATAAATTCTCTAAGGTGAGGACCATGTTTTCTAGTCTTCTTGTAATCCTACTAGTGTACAGCTCAATCCTAAATATATCATTGGAAATTAATGAAAATACTTGACTGGGTTTAGCTTTCTGCTCTGTGGGGTGCTGATCTGTCAATGCCTAAAGATTGGTAGGGGCCTCAAATTAGAATGGCAATTAATCAATACCCAATGTTATTTAATATACAATGTAAGTTTTTAAACAATACTTTGTCATTGTCAGTGGGCTTGGTGTTCTTTTACTGGTTAATGCTCTGATATTCCTGAATTATTGACCATGGAACAAAATTAACAAGTCCCTGAGAAGTGAAGACCCTTCCAGTTTCAGAGTATTTGTAAAACAGAAACTCAGAGGCCTTCCTGCCTTTATATCACAGAAAACTGGGCAAGGCAAAATGCCTTCTGTCTAAAATGATTATTCGACTTTTAAACACTTAAATTGAAACATAATTTTCATGGCAGGATCAGTAATATACTATCCTTAGGGAAAAGGAAGGTATTGTTACTCTATGATGTGTTTGTTCCTGAGAAATTGAGAGGTTTGCCATATGTTTTTATGGTAGTTTTCTTTGAGGTTTCATAAACACCTTCTGGAATGTGGAGGTCCCAACATTAGAGTCATATGGGAGCTTTTCCAGGGCCCTAATGTCATTAACTCAGCTGCTTTGGTTGCTGCGATATACAATTATTTCTTCTACATTTAAAAGGCAATTCTCTGATCTCCAACCCATTAACCATGTTTGATCTTTAGCAAGATGAAAAATGTTTGGAATCTAAGCTTATGATCTTTGTGCTACATTTTTCTTCTTATAATTCACAGTAGCTTACCAATCCTCCCACCCCCCTTTCTCTTCTTTAGGATCAACACTCTGTGGTAGGCCAGAACACAGGCCCCAGTCCAAGTCCCAACCCCTGCTCAAATCCAAACACTGGAAGTGGTTACATGAACTCCCAGCAATCACTGTTGAATCAGCAATTGATGGGAAAGAAACAGACTCTACAGAGGCAGATTATGGAGCAGAAACAGCAACTTCTTCTCCAGCAGCAGATGCTGGTTGACGCGGTAAAACATTCTAATTTCTACTGCATGTACCTGTTGGCCCAACAGAGGGAGTTCATTTGTTTTCATTTCTGCTTTTACTGCCCTTTTCTCTGTGCCTACTTATGTGACAGCAACAAGATTGTCCTGGCTATAAGAGTGTCTAATTCCATACATTTAAAGTGCTGCGGGAAAAAAAAAAAAAAAACTTGATTTACCAGCTGCTGGATACTTGGAATGCATGGCACCTTGGCTAACTAGCCCTGCCCAGCCCAGGAATGTCTAGAATGACCAACATGGGCATGTGATTCAGGAAAAAGAAGCCAGTGTTGTTCCCCAGCCTCAAGGGTCAGAAATAGTGAATAGAACTTAAATCAACTCAAATCCAAACTAATTTAGAGATAAAAAGCTTTAAAAGCAGTTTTAAAAGCCAACATGGGGTATCAAAACTAAGACTTGACTTCCACAATAAATCATCTCAGAATGGAGGATGTGTTTTTTAAAAAATTGACCATAAATTTCACCATATTTAAGTGGCCTTTTAAGAAAGGCAATGCCATGTTTCCCACACATTACCCAAGCATTAACCTTTCCTCAATATTTGTGGACTTATCTTTTCTGTATTCTCAGACATACTCATACACTCAACAACTGATCCAAATCCTTGCTGCTTCCTAAGACCATGGTCTCATCTCCAATAGTTTTATTCTTTCCATTCAAGCTATTTGGCCAAATAAGAAAGGGGAAAAGTTAGTCATCTCCAGGTTAACAGAGCTTAGGTACACAGAAAAGTGAAAAGCAAAATCAAATCATTTTATACTCAAGGAGCTTTTTAGTAAAAGTCAGAAATGCAGGTGTGTGGTAAGTACTATAATTATGCAATAAATATCAATTTACAATGGGGATGCAGCTATAAACAAGACAGGCCCTCTTTTTGCCCTAAAGAAGCCTACTGCCCACTGGAGATGTCAAATGAATAGGTAATAGTAGTGTATGTGTTTAAATGCTCTGCTGTGGGAACTATTAGAAATGGTTTCAGAGACGAAGTTATATCTACCAAAGATCTGAAGGTGAAGTGGGAGATGAGGGAAGAGTAGGGGTTTATTCCAGCCAGAAGAACCAGAATATTCAAAGACCTAGAGACAATAAAAGATATGACATTGTCACATTTGCAAGGCATAGAGTGTGCACAAAGATAGGAAAGTAGGTCATTGGCAAGGAGGCCAGAAATGAGAGGGTGGAGGATCGAGCTTGATAGATCAGAGTATATATTGTATGAAAAGCAATGGAGAGGATTTTAAGGACCTAAGACACAGAAGTACTAGATTCAGATTTGCACTGTAGTAAAAGTTTAAAACATAGCAAGAAAAAATATAATGGAGAGAAATATTAAGTCCAGCCTGAAAAGATTGAGGATAGTCTCCCAAAAAAGGTAACATTTGACTTTAACTTTGAAGGACTGTAGGATTTCAATAGATAGAGTAGGTAGAGTCCACCGTTCTAGGTGGAGGAACCAAAAGGTGCAGCCTGGCTGTGTATTTGTTCATTTGAGATTATATTATGAAATATTCAATGCATAATGAACAGTATAAATAATAATATAACGATCATATATGTTTTTTAAGAAATGACAAATGGGATAAGTTTATGGTCCAGAGCATGTGAGGAGAAATAGTGAGAAATAAATTTATTTGACCTTAAATAAGAATAGCAAGAAATAAATTTACAGATAACCTTGAATCCTGCCCTAAAATGTTAAGGTAAAGGGGAGTCACTGACTGGATCACAAAGTGACACAACTGGTTTCTTCTACAAATCATAGTTTTAAAAATTCAGTCCTCCCACCTGTTCCTTCTCCCATCCTTTTTTTTTTTTTTTTTATTCCTTATAAACTAAATAGCTTAGGAAAAACAGGCAGCAGAAAATACAAACCATCTAAGATTGACTTACTAGGTACACTTTGATTACTCCCATTGATATTATTAATTCAATAAATTTTAACATGCAGAGGTTGAATTTCTGGATTTTCCGCTCTGACTAAAAGGCAAGGAAGTGGTAGTGTACACATTCCATGAGGGTCCTGGCCTGGCACTGGCCTAACTCCCACTGAGCCCCAGTTGAGTCACCACTGGGACAGGTGCAAAGGGAAGTGGCATAAGCTGTGAGAGATGAATGCAAATGAGGCTGCTGTTTCTGTGATTTTTATAAACCATTCACATTTCTCTTTGTTTGGACACCATTGAGGGTGCCTGTGCTTTTTAGCATATCCAGGAAGAAACAGCCTTTGATACCACTTTACATTAGCATATGCTTTGTAGTCGTTTGCAGTCAGTTGGCAAGGCCAGATAGGCGCCTAAATTGAGACATTTTCTCTTGAAAGTTTGTTATCCTTCCTCTTTATTATTCTCCCACCAGTGAAGTGCAAAGAAGAGAAATGAGTAGTACTTATTACAATGGACATCATAGTTACCAACACTTACTGTACACCTACTGTGTGCCAGGCATCATCATCTATACAATAGGAGTTTGAGGGAGGTTCTTTAATATCCACATCTCACATTTTTACAGATGGGAAAACTGAAGCAGGAGAGGTGTGTACTATAGCAGATGATTTCTACTTTAGGTTTTCAGGACCAAGTCATTGCATTATCATTAGACATTAGTTGGTAACCATTAGACATTAGTTGATAAATTAATGATATACAGAAGTAATCTCAGGGACAGCCTATACATTTACACTTGCATAGAATGGCAATGTCATTCCCTTGCAAAATGTAGCTGTTTCCATTCAGTATTGCAGTCTGGTCTTTGCTACTCTTCAGCGCCAAGTGACAACATGGCAATTCTATGTTCTGTCCATATGCAAGACCATTAAATCTAACTCATTTGTGAACAAGTAGTTTAAATAACTCAACTTTCCAGAGTTATACATATTAACCCTTTGAACAACCCAATTTTAGCCTTTGGGGGATAGAAAGTCAATGATTAGACTAAAGATACTTGAAAATTAATTCAGGGATGAAATCTAGTCTGTAATGGGGAATCAAGGGCCTGGTTATCACACAAAAAACACATACATACATACACATACATCCTGTCTTTTTCAATATAAACAGCAGAAACACCTAATTAGATAACAAAGAATGACAGATGCGTTGGGAAAAGAGAAGATTTCAGAATGTCTTATGCTTGGCATAAAAGTCAAAACTGTCAGCTTACACAGGGATGGTTGAACATCACCACATTTGGGTTCATGGAACATCTCAAGTTGTTTCTTAAACATTTAGGGTTTGGGAAAAACCAGAAAGAGTTTCACCAACCACTTTTTCCCTTAGTTTGTAAACCCATGTTTTAAAGAAATGTAATCCATATGTTTCTGATTCATTTACACTTAGCTCATCAAAATTGTGTTTTATATGAATTACTTGATGTCCAAAAGACTTTAAGTCTTTCAAGTTGTTTTTTTTTTTTTTTTTTTTTTAGAAACGATAATCTGAATTTAGTTTGTTGTTGTTCTAAGAACTTTCTTCCCTTTATAGTAAACTTATTCTATTTAAAAGGTTTGGAATTTGATGGGAAACTGAGAAACACATGGCTTAAATGAGTTCTAATTTAGGCAGTACACATTTGACTTCCAACTAATTTACTAATCTATCTATTACAAAGTTTCTTTTTTCTGTTTATTGATTTTTTTTCTCTAATTATTGTGTCTTCTCTCTACCTATGCCAATTATTTTTATCTTTGAAACAAAGGTTACTTTGGGATGCATACAAAGTTGCAGTGAAGCAATTCTAAAAACTTCCTGATCCATACTGAGAAAGAAAAAACAAGCAGCCCTGATGTCCAGAACTAATATGACACTCACGGCCAAGCCATTTAGTTCTCTGTTGGACATAATCTTAGAGAATATCAACCTCAGACAGGGTTACTGTGAAACCATGATAAAATGAGACAAAACAAGACACTTTATAATTTTGTCTAAAAACAGGCACAAACATGGTCACTGTGCAACACCAAAAATACCAAATATCCTCCTCTTTGGCTAAATGAGTGATAGCTAGTTCTTTACTCAATCATAGACTTGACCTCACTTTCTGACAGCTTCCAATCTAGAACAAATCTCCACTTCCTTAGACACTCCCTAAATCACTCAATCAAAGCCCAAATCCTATGATAGGTTCTCTCTAACACTCTCCTACTAAGACACCCCATGGTTTCCCATGATGTGCACTCTCTCTTGCCGCAACAAGTAATAAACCCAACAGGTGTGTTCCTGGTGGGCTTTGGCTGAGGGCACTGACAATATTAAAAGAATGTCCCTGTTTCCTCTCCTAGCTCCCAAACTCGCATATAACAAAAGTTGGCTGATTCCAAAAGGAAGGAAAGGGAGGAGCTTGGGAAATTTCTATGCTTTTAGAATTGAGCACTAAGAAACAGAGTAGCAAGAGGCTCTTGTATTGTATGACAGGAAACAGCCTGCGTTTTTGACTCAGGATTTTGTCTGTGTTCTACCACTGTGTGATGGTAGGTAAGTTACTTAGCCTAACTAAGCTTCCATTTCCTCATCTCTTAAGTGGAAATAATCATGAGGCGATAAAAAAGAGGTACAGGTTGAGTATCTCTTATCCTAAATGTTTGGGACCAGAATTGGTTCAGATTTCAGATTTTTTCAGATTTTGGAATATTTGCATAATCCAAAATGCTCAGATGTTGAAACATTTTGGATTTTGGGTTTTCACACCTGGGATGCTCAATCTGTAATAGGCATATAGTTCCTATAGGCATATAGTTCCTATACCAGTACCTGATAGGTTATCTCCTGTTATCTTCTCCTATCTAGGCTTGCCAGATTTAGCAAATAAAAATACAGAATACCCAGGTGTTCTATATTTTGTCTAGCTATGCTTTCCTTATTTCCTGGGACCAGAATTATATACATATAGGTACCAAAGTATATCAGGTGTGTTACAACGTAAACTGGAAATACCATCTCAAAAATCACAGAAATTTAGTTCTCATTAAAATCTAATTGCAAAATCAAAGAAATGAGAATAGTTACTAGACCCAAAACACATGTTAAATGTTATGGAGAAGTAGAAATTATATTTCCATGCAGGAAGTTTATTGAAATTGAAAAAAATTATCTCTGAAATCAAATCATGATTTGCAACCCATGACTGCAAAATTGTTCATAACAGCACATAAATTTTTACAAGTGAAAAAGTAACAGTACAATTAATATGTTTTCATCTATGCTTTCAAGGAGAAAATTGCTTCACAAGATCAGATAAACCGACATTTGACAAGGCCACCTCCAGATTATAAAGACCAAAGAAGAAATGTGGGCAGTATGCAGCCTGCTGCTCAGTATTCTGGTAAGTGTTCTTAAAAATTAATAAAAATCATCACTGAAAAAAAGGAAAGTTCAATTTTCAATATTTCTTTCCTCATCTCTTATTTGATTGTAACATCTTTCTTAGAATCTTTCACTAACTCTCATTTAGCTTTTAGATCAAGACCATACTTAAATATTTTTCAGCCCTTTCATTGGTTCTTCTTGCTTATTCCTGCCCTGTATTCCCATATTTCACTGCTCTCTGGATTACTTCTGAGAATTCAAAAAACCTAAATGTTTTCTAACTGCTGGGTTCAACCATTCTCCTAACCAACATCATATCTTGACCCAGGTAGTATCAGGTAAGCAGACATTTCTCCCTCTTAGTCACATGTGTAACTTGCTAAAGCCTAGTCTTTTTGTCTCATCTTTTGAGCCCATCTCCCTAAGGTTTCCCCTTCAAAGACGAATAGTCCTGCCACCGACAAATAATTGAGAAAGCAATTCTTTATGAAATTTCTCAAAAACAACAATGGTGGATCCCATTTTAATCACAAAACACTTCTTAATAGCTCTTTCAATATAAAATAGGCGGTAAGCACTACTCCCAAATCTCTCTCCTCCCACTCTCTGAACTCAAAAAGAACCTCTCCCAAACCCAGCCTCTGCTCCTGCCTTCTCCTATTCAGCATCTATTCAAGTCTCCTCTGCCTCAAATTCTCTGCACTTTCCCATGTAAGTTAAGCTTATCCTCTTGGGCTTCCCAAGTTCTGCTTTACCTGTTACTTTCATCTGTCCAGGAAACCATGAAGAAAATTCACTAAAGAATGAGAGTCTGTGAACACTACTATTTATTAATATTTTCTGGTCCTATTTATTGTAGTTTTAAATATATTGTCCTAATTTATTTAAACTCCTTCAAATGTACCAGATTGTTTCTCTCCACTAAAATAAGGAATGGGATATATGTACTCTACTTGGTAAGATTACTTTGCCTCAGAGAAAAAACAGGATTCTGTATTTGATTGTCCTCAAGGAAGTTGACTGACAAGATGGGGTTTATTTGGAACATGGCTTCTTATACCATATCCCATGAGTAGGCTTTGGGAAAGCTAGGAGCCCTTCGAAATATTATACAAAATTCAAGATGGATGTTTAGGTTTTTCTTTTCCCACTCATATAAAAGAATTGCATGGATAGTAGTCTAGGGCTTTTTTGGTGACTCCACAGTATTATCAGGAATCCAGGCTTCTTTTGTCTTGCTGCTCCATCTTCTTTAGTGTGTGGCTTCCATTCTAAGGGCTGCCTTGTGGCCACCTTATCACCAGCCTTCCTATCCATATTCCAGGTAGGAAGAGGGAAGAAAGGAAAAGGTGAAATGGCCTCTCAATGAGTCAGATTCCCTTTTCAAAGCAGTTGTCTTGGACTCCCACCTACCAACTTCTGCCTTTAGCCAGAATTTATTCATATGTGCCCCAACCCCACCCCGCCCTTCCAGCAGCAAGGAAGTTTGGAAAATGTGGCTTTTCAGCTAAGTGCATTGCTACAAAATCAAGGCTGTTTTTCTAATGAAGACTGGGAGGTTTTCCACAGTGCATATGGGCATTTTTTAAGGGTGGGGTCCTTAGCATACAACTGCTGACCCCCCAATGGGTAAGAATCACTGCTGTAGAGCATTGTACTTCCCATGTCTTCTGAGAATGAAATAGTGACAAAACACAGCACAGACTCCTTTATCATTTTTTATTTTAATCTTATTGCAATAATAATCACTTTTCCCAGAAGTTGATATTAGAAATGAAATATGAAAAGTATCTAGAACAGTTTTTATCACATAGTAGGAGCTTCTAAATGTTAACTGTTATTATTATTTTGTGATCCTCATGGAAATTCTCTCTATTCTGGTTTTTTAAAAATACTGCTGTCCTCACAAACCTTCTCAGGGCATGTTGTTAAAATACAGGGCACCTTACAGGGGATGTTTTCTAAACCTTCAAATTTTTTTCCACAGCAATTTCATAGTGTAAATTCCCTTACCATGAAACTTTCAGATACAAAGATCATGTTGCTTAACCTCATTAGCATTGTGTGTACTCTCAGTTGTTGTTCAGGTATCTCCTACCTGGCTCTGATCCCTCTTCATCAAACACTTACTGCCCACTACACAGTGCAGGGCCCTCTGCTAACACAAGAGGTACAAGGAGATACAAGAGACTGTTCCTGCCTTCAAGGGGTATGTGGACTAGTTGGGGACATATTTTAAGTAAACAGAAAGGCTAGCGTGTTCATCTTGCCTTTAGTCTTTCGGGTTGTATACCAGGCTAGATATCCTCAAGCAGCAGGGGACATTCTAAGATACAACTGCAGACATGCTGTGCTCATCCACTGACATTATGATATTCATATGTGTGTGTAGCTCTCTGTTTCTCAGTATCTCTGATTCTCTGAGCCTCCCTGCCTCTCTTCAGGAGCATACTTCATAAGAAAATCATTCTCCAAGTTTTCTCTTTGCTTCAAGCTCTCATTCATTCATTGATTCAAAAAATATCAATTGAATTTCTACTTTGTGCCATCTACTAGACTCAGGGAATATGAAGTGAACAGAACAGGTAAAAATTCCTTCCCTCATGGAACTTATCATCTAATAAGCACTTTTTTTTCTCTCTTTCTGGCACTCCGTTTTTGCCTCTCAAGATGTTTTTCATGATGACTTTAACCCCCCAAGTCAGGAAGATTTCAGTGTGTTGCTTAATCGCTGTCTATGTGTGGAGGCTTCCTATTCAGCAGCCTGTGTCTCAGGCACTGGATCCACATCCAACCAGTTATTGACAGGCATCTGTTTAACTGGCAGGCACTTCCAGGCTCTATGGATTGCCCAATACAAAGGCTAAGTGCTAAATGAAAGATTCAAAGGGCAAATGCTGCTGGAGAGAGGAGGCTGGAATAATAAGGGAAAGGTTAATGGAGGAGTTTGGGCCTTGGCCTGAGCCTTGAAGAAAAGACAGGGTCCAGCGAGCTAAGAGGGGCATCATATGAGAGTGAAATGGCATGAGTGAAGGCGGCTCATGGTGTGTTGGATAACAATGCCATAGTAACTACACCTCTGGGAGCAGAAGGATTTCTGTATGGAAATAATCACCAGAGCATGGATTATGTTGAATTCCAGATGTTTAAAGAGATGGTAATTTACCTTTTGGACACTGGGGAGCCTTGCATGTCAGCTTCTTGAATGAATTTGATGCAGATAAAAAAATGGGACATGATTTTCAAGGCCATAGGTTAGGAATATTAATGTAGTAGCCATGTATAGGATTCATCCACACTTTCTTATTTGGACCCTGGAGTAAACAGTAACACGGATTTCATGACAGCTGGCTAATCAAAGTTGTAGTCTTTGGACTTAGAACACAGTAAAGCCAATTCAAAATGGAAGATTGACTATCATCTCCTCTCAGTGATCTCAGAAGAGGAATAAAATAAAACCTAGAAAATAGAATCATTCTATTTTAGTCTTCTTTTTCTAATGTGTAAACTCTTGACCTTTTCACAAAGGAGTGACCTAGGGTGAAACTCCCCCGTAAAAGCTGTCTTATTCCTTTTATATAAAATGTTTAATGAGTATTTCTCTTAAGTGTTCTTAAACCCAAGAGCAGTTTCATAGTTGATAAGTTATTGAAAAGCATTTGTACAAGAAGAGATAACCTACTATTACGAACTAATAGAATTTTCTTCTTTTTCTTAGGTGGTTCATCAACAGTGAGTTTAAACTCTAATCAGGCTTTGGCAAACCCAGTTTCAACACACACCATTTTAACTTCAAATTCCAGTCTAATGTCTACTTCTCATGGGACAAGAATGCCATCATTATCCACAGCAGTTCAGAACCTAGGGATGTATGGAAATCTGCCTTGTAATCAACCTGGCACATACAGTGTCACTTCAGGAATGAATCAATTGACCCAGCAGAGAAACGCAAACCATTTGATAGCAAATCAAAACAATGCTCTGATGCCACGGCCACCTACCTTAGGGCCAAGTAATAATAACAATGTTGCCACTTTTGGAGCGGGAGCGGTTGGCAATTCACAACAATTGAGACCAAATATAACCCATAGTATGGCAAGCATACCAGCACAGAGAACATCAAATGTAATGATCACATCCAACACAACAGCACCAAACTGGGCCTCTCAAGAAGCAGCAACCAAACAGCAGGAAGCCCTGAAGTCCACAGGAGTTCGCTTCCCTACAGGTACACCTGCAGCCTATGCCCCAAATCAGTCATTGCAACAGGCAGTAGGTAGCCAGCAATTTCCCCAGAGGGCAGTGGCTCCTCCTAACCAGTTAACACCAGCAGTGCAGATGAGACCCATGAACCAAATGAGCCAAACATTAAATGGGCAAACCATGGGTCCTCTCAGGGGTCTGAATCTCAGACCCAATCAGCTAAGCACACAAATTTTGCCTAATTTGAATCAGTCAGGAACAGGGTTGAATCAGTCAAGGACAGGCATAAGCCAGCCGCCTTCCCTGACACCCAGCAATTTTCCTTCACCCAATCAAAGTTCCAGGGCTTTTCAAGGAACTGACCATGTCAGTGACTTAGCTTTTGACTTCCTCAGCCAACAGACTGATAACATGGGCCCTGCCCTAAACAGTGATGCTGATTTCATTGATTCTTTATTGAAGACAGAGCCTGGTAATGATGACTGGATGAAAGACATCAATCTTGATGAAATCTTGGGGAATAACTCCTGAAGGAGAAAGGGGAGACAATTTTCAAACTTCAAGCACTAAGAGGCAGTATTTTACAAGGACTCTGAAAAGACCAAACTGTTGACTTTCAAATGAGCTGCATGAAGATACCATGGCTTAAAAATGGAAAGCAGAAAGAAACTGTAGTGGTGAACATTTTGGTCTAAAATCTTGTTTTAAATCTCAAACCTGAAAGTAAAACATTGGGATCACTTTTCCCTGTCTGAACTCCAGGACACAGTATCCAATCTATCCAAACAGAACTGTGATGTTGATGTGTAATTAACTGTGTAAAATAGGCTTTCCAAGCTCCTTTTTCCCCCTGAAATTAAAGTAATAGAACTTGTAGCTTGTTTAAACCCCATGTCATAAGGTGGTACTAGTTCCAAGCAACAAGCAAAAAATTCCTTAATTTGCTCTAATAATCTGTGTGGTTTAATCTTTCCACTCTGTCTTTTCGTTTAATTTTCATAAAGCTTGCAGGATAGATTGAAATGTTATTGGTTTGTTTGGAGTAACTGAACAGTGTCCTAAGTAAAGGAAAGCCAGAGAACCTAGAAAACATCCAGTAGATTATAGAATTTCTTCCCTAGATTCACCCATTACTTTTGCAGTTTTCTCACATATCCTGTACTTCAGTGGAATGCTGCCTCTAGTGATGAAACAAGACTGTAGAGCTGTGTAACCTGGTTTTGGCTTTCACAACCAATTTCTGAATCCATTCCCAACCAAGTTTTAGATACAACCAAGACTAGACTTAATCATACTGAAATATTGGTGCACACCTGTCTGCATCAGATTTCACTTAAAAAAAAAACCCATTAGACATTGCTATGAGATTTATTTAGCCACAAAAAATCTGGGGTGTTGCTTATTGTGCTTATGCCCACTGTTTTGTTCCAAAGTTGAGTGAAATTGAGCCTTGTCCTCCCTACTTATTTTTATGACCAGAGTCTGGTTTGTAAGAAAAGGCAATTTGGAGATCAAAACTGAGATTAGAAGGTATCATGTTTTTGTTGGAGATAAGACTCAAGGGTGGCAAGTATAACTAGGTACAAATCTATTTCACAGGGTTTGAAGGAAAGCATGATTGAGAGGGAAAACAATCTGTCCCTTATTGGGCATATTATTTGGATTTGAGTGAACAGCTAAATAGAATGTAATCCATTAGTAGCGATCTATTCATTCTTCTGTCTCTGATGTGATGAATCATTGCCACATGCTAGATGGACCCTTCATATCCAGGTTTTCTTCCTCAGGGCTGAGCACTACATCAAAGAAAGAGTTTTTGTTGAGTAATTCAACCTTAGTGCTCACATACAGATCAGCTGTGAAATGGGGAAGACGTGTGCTGATTTGGAATGGATGCAAAATACCACTATCATTTTTCTAATTACAGAGGAACAAGGATATCTTCAACCCTTTCAGGTATACACTTACATGTTCAAATATCAAATTTAATTTAACTTAAGTCATTTAATAACCAAGTCTTTAAATATCTGTTCAAAAAAGAACACATTTTGATAGTGTGTTCTGTAAAGCTTTCTCCCAATCTTTAAAATGTCTAGAAGCACTCTCCTTTTTTACATTGTACCAACATCACTGGCCCAAAATCTTTTCTGTGCTAGCTTGTAAATATAAATAAATTACTTGTTTTGTAAACTTTTGTAAAGAATATTTTGGTAGAAATACTTAAAACATATTCTTTGGGTTATATTTATACATATGTGAAATAAATATACTATCAAAAGGTTATATTTTATACAAAAAGTAAATTGTTACCTTTTGTATGCTAATATACAAAGTTTTGTATAATATGATGGTTTATTTTTAGCTCTCCACTTAAACCATAGGTGGTCAAGTGGGAACTTTTAAAAACTATCAAGAGGCTTGTTAGACAAATTTATATACTGAAACCTCAATAAGAAAGCATTCCAGGTTTCAATCTTTTCCTTTTTTTCCTGTTCCCACATTATTTTTTAAAACCCATAGTTGTCTTATTTGATTATTGACTATTCTGCTGTGCACATTGTATTGGTCCTTGTTGCATGTCGTCTACTGTGTGTTTTTCCATTTTATAAAACAGTGTTTCTCCATGCAAAAAGAAAGAAAAAAAATGATGTACATATAAACACTTTTATTTTATGACTCCTCCATGTTACTGTATATATCTGCCAGCACTTCCTAGTTACACTCCTGTGATTCAGCTTATTTTTACCCTAACATAAATAGTATGTTTTGTAGTAGTTATCAAATTTAAGAGATAAAGCAATCAGAATGTTTGGATTTTCTTCTATATTAATGTGAATTTCATAATTAATGTCTATTTATTCAGCTATTCATTAAAATACAGGATTCTTTGGAAAAAATGGTGTAGTCTATAGTTTCTGTTTGTTGGCAGCCTATTACCAAAGATGACGTAATTTTCCTGAAAGCTGAGATAATGACAATTTGATAGACATATTTAGCCAAAACCTTAGGATTTACAACTTAAGAGCTATTGTAAGACAATCTTCTATTTATAGAAATAACAGACTACTTAATTGTTGGCATTGTTTATCATCCTGACATATACAGGAGATAGAAGTAATTTTTCTTTTTTTTAAGTAAAAGACTAGAAAACAATTTAAGCAAATAACTCATTCTTAGCTTTATGTAAAGCCCAATGAAGATAAATAACTCTGCTCTAAGTGAATGCACTAATATTACCCTCATTACTGTAACTGCATCCATAACTGTAAAGATTTCAACTTGTAAAACAAGCATTTTGTATTGTGTATAATTCCATGTGTTAAAAAAAAATAGTTTTAAAAAACTCAGAAGTGGTTCTCTTGTATGAAATCACATTTTCAGTCACCAATGATATTATTGCTCTATCACAGAAAGTTCTGAGAGCTATTAATAGTAATGGGAACTTAAAGTCAAATTTATTTTCTAGGAAGCTTCTAATACTAGTAAAATTGACTTGTTTCAGTGTTCTTTAGTTCACTTAGAAAGTTTGTATTAAAACTCTATATGCATAGCACTTACTAAATACTGGGGAAATACATCCTGATTCTCATGCACTGCAGGCATTTGGCTGGCCTGCTGTGTGGCATTTGGCCAGACCAGGCTGAGTGAACACAGGGCTAAGTAAACATAACCTGGCTGGTCATATTTACACACCCCTTCTTGAGAGTCCAGGAGGTTAAGAGAAAGATGGGCCTTTGTAGGAGGCAAGAGGAACTACTACAAATTCTTCTGTCCCACTGTCCAAATTTGTTGCTAGAGTTCCATTGTCCCTTTCCCTTCTGCCAAAAAAATTATGTGATGTTATCTTTTTCATTAGCATTATTAATGGAACAATAATAAAATTGACAATTTATATAGTCCCTGTCCCAAAGAGCCTGGAAGGTTAGATAGTAAACAAATAAAACTAATATCAGTAAAAAATAATATATGTACATACACACAAATTAAGAGAAAGAAATCTGTAATTCCAAAATTACCTGTGAATCCCAGTATGCAGCCATGAGAGACGAAATGGGACAGTAAAAGTGAGCACAAAGAGAGAAGAGCTCAGCCTGTTCTTACTCTGTGGTTGCCAAAGGCAAATTTTTAATCATTTTATCCATAATTTCCATTTCATATTTCTGTAACTATGTCTCCTTACCCCCCAAAAAGAGGATTTAGGGCTGAAGTAGCTCTATATTTATTTCTAATTCTAGAACTTTGTGATTTATTTTTTTCCAAAACTAAGTGGGAAATTAAGCAAAAAGCCTCAATAGCATCCTTTTCAAAATAAAGAAATCACTGGTCACTCAACCTTTTGAAAATTTTCAGGTTGTCAGTCAACTTTATTAAAAAGCAGATATTTCCTTTAAAATCAAATCACATGAAAGCAAGAGCTCATCATCGGTAGGCCAGAACTAGACTGTAGGCAAATGGACAGTGCAAATGTAGATGCCTGCTGACTACAAATCAAGCCCTGAAGATCAGTATGTGGGATGTAATATTAAATGTTCATTTTCCTGTGGGATCATAGAATTTCACTAAAAAAAAATTTGTCTGCTAGGGAGGATAAAACCAATATTTGGAATAGTATATGCCATTAGTTATATATTAATAAACTGTCATGAGTTATAAATGGTAGTGTAACATCTTTGAAATATTCTTCCTAACTTCCTGTAGTTGACAAAGTACAGGTATTGCCCTAGCATCAGCTTCATTGACAGCAATAATGTAAATAAAACTCCGTACCATGGGAATTAACAAAACATATTGGCCTTAGATTTTTAAAACCAAAAACTGTTGTCCCTGACCTGAATGCAGTAATATTGACAGAGAGCTTTTGTTTGAACTTCTCTTTTACCAAATTTAACTCATCTTTAGCTCCAAGATGTGTATGAATATACAGATGCTTTTTATAATACTTAGGATTCTTTCAACAAAAGGGAAGGAGGAAAAAAGGGAGAAAGAATGATATATAAAAAAGACTGCATAAATATATAGAAGCATCTTTCAGGGTTCTCTCAGCAAAAGGAGGGAAAAGGGAAGGGAGAAAGAAGGAAAGAAAATATGCTTCACATAAGCTTAGGGAAAGAAATTTGCTGGTTATCATAACCAAAACTTACAGGAGAAAGTTCTGGGGTTAGGCACAGCAGAATCCAGCTGCTCAACGATGTCATCAAGAATTAGTTCTTTCATGTTTCTCACCTTTGTGTCCCTGTGTCTTGGTTCCATTCTCAGTCATGTCCTGCCTTCATGGTGGCAAAGTGGTTGCTAGCAGCTCCAGACTTACATCCTCAAAACTGCACATCCAGCATAAACAAAAGTGAATGTTTCTCTTTCAAAAGACCTAAATTTGAATCTCACAACTTCCATTAGGGCATGCGCCATCCCTGAACAATCACTTCGGCCAGGGAAGTGTAGAGGTCTGACTGGCCAGGCTGAGTTAAGTGCCTGTCCCTGCAGACAGAGGTAGTGTTAATATTACCCAAACCATATGGACTGAGGGTGGAAAAGAGGTGGTTTCCCAAGGAAAATCAGGTTGTTATTGTAAGAAAAGAAGGAAATAAAAGAAATAGGTGTAAAATAAAACCAGGAATGTTTACTACCCTTTTCTGGCTGCCTATTTCCATAACACTGTTTTTCTCATATCTTCAATTTCAAATTCTCACTGTAATCCAAACACACTCACCTCCTCCTCCTCATAGGAAGTCAATCCAAATCTCATCTATTTACTGTATCCACCTTTTAGTCCAGCACATCTAGGTGAGGTAAACCCTCTTCTGCCAGGTTAAGATGGGCCAGCAACTTAAGCCCAAAAGATGTTTATTCACCCCCCAATGTATCCAATAAACATACAATTGTGGAGAGAGAACAAGATAACAGTACTAATGAGTTTTATTTGGAAGAGACACTGACTTATAGATCTCATCCTTCTGAACAATAAGAGTAAAGACTATTCTGCCTCTGAGCATTAAAATTAATGGTTGTAGAGGAGAGTCATTAGAAACTCTCCTCTTTCCCTAGGGTGCATTCCAGCTGCATTTTACAATGAGAATAACTGTCCCCTTCCTGAGGCAGTATGTTATATTAGGTGTTTGGGAGGGGCCCAGGGAATCAGACTTCTCTCAGGTCCCAGTCATACCTCCTGCTACAACTCCCATCTCTCTGATCTAGAGAGCAATAACTTTAGCTTAGGACCAAGAATTTAACTTTTCAAAAAGCATTAACTGATTTCTAATAGGGGAACAAAAACCACTTCAAATATTCCAAGTGTCAGAGAGACTTAATGCAAGGAATTGGTTACACAGGTGATGGACAAGCTGAGAAGCCAAACAGGATGGTGAGGACCATCGAGAAATGAGCAAGTGCGGGAAGTCACCACATCTCCTAGGATGCAAGGACAAAATGACAAGGAGCGAGGATCACTAAGCAGATGCTGCAGCAAGGACTGGCTTGTCTTATAGAAGCCATATCCAGTGAGGAGTTTCAGCTTCTAATAGAGATGCCACTAATGACAGAGAGGGCGCAGAAAGAATGCAATCCCCATTCCCCACCCCCACCCCCATCTTTTTCCACTTGCCAGGAATGTGTCTCATTTGCTGAACTCAGCTGGAATACAGTCTGGAGAGGTGCATTACATATTAGAGCAAAAAAAGGGCAAGGAATAAACCTTTCAATAAATAGGTCCAGGTCTGACAGAACAAACCAACAGATTACTGAACTCTTAGCCATCTTGTGTTGCTGACCTAGAGCAAAATGCAGCTTTCTTAGCAAAGCCTGATTTTCCTCCTTCTCAGCTTTCAGATACATTAACTTAATCTAAATTTGTCCATTTATTATAGAATTGTATCAATTAGGAAACTCCCACTGCAAGTACTTGAAACCCCAACTAACAGTGATTTAAACAGAGAAGGGTTGTTTAAATATTTCATTGACTCTAAGAAACACACATTTTTCATTTTTTCTTACCTGTAAAATTAGATCATCATTTACAATTGACATTAAGAGAAAGTATAAGATTATTGCATAAAATGGTCAGCATTTTTTTGATGTGTAGAATAATGGTTCGTCTTACCATCCATGGCATCTGAGATTTTCTGAAGTCAGTCTGAGAGGTCTTCAAAAGGTTTATGGAAGGATGAACATGCTAATAATAAATTTTTAAAAAGTTTTTTTTTAAGTTTATGGAAGGATTAGTATTATCTTTTAATTCTATTTTTCCACGAACTTTTTAAAGAACCCTTGTGTTTGTTTTATGCAACAAGGGGTCTGGTGGATAGTCCTGACCTAGTATAGTGGTCTAACAACGCTATCAGGTACACAGGCTATTTATTCCTTTCATCTCGGCCATGAGCACTCATAGAAGCCACCTTCTTCATTCTCATCACCTTATGGTGACGAGATGGTTACATAAACCTTATGTCTATGTTTCAAGTTATAAAAATTGGAAGAGAAAAATATGAAGGGCAAGAAATGTTGCCTATGGCAAGTCTTTACCTTTTCATTTGGGAAAGGTCATCCAACCCAAAGATTTGTAACTCTATCTCATCAGCCAAGATTGTGTTTTTAGCCTTTCATATTGTCAAGAGAGGCTGGATGTCAAGTATTTAGAATTATATCCTTTACAGTAGAGGGTGACAAGGGACGATGTGGTTGGAAATAATAGTAAGTAAAAGTATAAAGACCTACATGGGAATGATAAATATAAATTCAAGCTGTTAATTATCTTTGAGAGAACATACAGAAATGTGATTGGGAGAGTGTACATAGAGGGCTTAATTTTAATTGCATCATGCTATTTTCTTAGCTGGATGGACATTACATAGCTGTTATATTGTCGTTTTATGTTGGAAATAGTCGGAAATGAAAAGAAAACAAAGTTAAATTATTTGGAATTTTCACTAATGCCATTCTTCTGTAAAGAAATAAATAAATACTGATTAATTTAGATTTAAGGTACACTGAAAGGCCCTCTTCATTAAAATAATTAAAATGCTAGATTTTAAAATAAAAGGGTAATTTCAAAACTTATGAAAAAGCTACTGGCATAGACATAAAGATTTGTGGAATAGAATTGAGAGTCCAAAAATAAACCCTCACTTTTATGGTCTGTTGATTTTGACAGGATTTCAAAACAATTCAAGGGGTCGGGGGGAAATAGTCTTTTCAAAAATAGTTCTGGGGGCCGAGCCTGTGGCGCACTTGGGAGAGTGCGGTGCTGGGAGCGCAGCAGCGCTCCCGCCATGGGTTCGGATCCTATATAGGGATGACCGGTGCGTTCACAGCGCTCACTGGCTGAGCGCGGTGCGGCCGGTCTCAAAAAGGACAAAAAAAAAATAGTTCTGGGACGACTGGATATCCACATGCAAAAGAATGAAGTTGGATATCTACCTCACACCATATACAAAAGTTAACTCAAAATGGTTTATATACCTAAGTTAGAAGCTAAAACTATAAAGCTCTTGGGAGAAACTATAAAGCTCTTGGAAGAAATCTTCATAACCTTGGATTAGGCAAAGTTTTCTTAGATGTGACATCCAAAACACAAGCAACAAAAGAAAAAATAAATAAACTGGACTTCATCAAAATTAAAAACTTTTGAGCTTCAAAGACACTATCAAGAAAATAGAAAATGAAATGATAGCTCATAAATTGGGAGAAAATATTTACAAATCATGTATCTGATAAGGGACTTGTATCAAACTCTTAACAACAATCCAATTTTAAAATGAGCTAAGTATTTGAATAGGCTTTTCACCAAAGTAGATATAAAAATGGTCAGTAAGCACAAAAAGATGCTCAATATTATTAGTCATCAGGAAAATTCAAGTAAAGACCAAAATAAGGTACCACATCACACCCACTAGGATGACTATAATGAAAAAGACAGACAGTAGCAAGTGTTTGCAAAGATGTGCAGAAATTGGAACCTTCTTATACTGCTGGTGGAAATGTAAAATGGTACAGCACTACGGAAAAGGGTCTGGAAATTTTTCAAAAGGTTAAATATATAATTACCGTATAACCCAGCAACTTCATTCTGAAGTATATGCCCAAGAGAAATAAAAACATATGTCAACTTTAAAACTTGTATGTAAATGTTCATAATAGCATTATTCATAATAACGAAAAGTGGAGATCATCCAATGTCTGTCAACCAATGAATGGATAAATTGTTGTTTATTATTTCAGAGAAGAATTATTTGGCAATAAAAATGAATGAAGTACTCATACATGCTACAACATGGAAGAACCTTGAAAACATTATATTCGGTGAAATCAGACAATCACAAAACACCTCATGTTATATGATTGCATTTATAGGAAATGTCCAGAATAGGCAAATCCATAGAGACAGAAAGCAAATTAGTGATTGCATAGGGTTAAGGGTATTGGGGGGGGGGGGGGGGGGGGAAGGG
>NW_007726208.1:1032114-1057197 GCF_000696425.1 Galeopterus variegatus | reverse complement strand
TGGGGGGGGGGGGGAGGTAGAGAATGACTGTTAATGAGTATGGGTTTCTTTATGGGATGAAGAAAATGTCCTAATATTGGATAGTGGTAGTGGTTGCACAACTCCAAAAATACTAAAAACCACTGAAATGTATACTTTAAAGGCGTAAATTTTATGGGCTGTGATTTATATCTTAAAAAGTCTGTTTTAAAAAGAAAAAAAACTAAGGGGCATTTTAAAAATAGATCATTGGGTTACCTCCAAAGTCACAAATATGCCAAACCCAGAAATAAAGTAAAATCAGGAATCCCTGGACATCATCAAATTTCAATGGCAGCTTTTTCCCTAACAGTTGCTTTTGAACACTGGAGACCTTTATCTTGCATTTTGGCAACTACATAGGGTATGGCAGACAGAACATACAGTCTAGAGCATGTTCAAAATGAGAATTATAATAAAAATATCCCCTACAAAAAGCTGGCACTCCATAGGATTATACCACAGAGTAAGGATGAAAATGAAATAAACCCTACTGTATAACAATAGGGAAAATTCTCCCCTGAAAATATAACCACAAGACAGCATTCATATGAGTTTGGGTATGCATTCATAAAATTTCTGTGTCCAAAAAAAACCTGAGTGCAGAGTTTTATTTGAAATGTCCCCAGTTGGATGCACCCTCAGGAAATAGAAACAAATGCAAATCCTCCTAGGAGGCTTCAAAAACTTCTTTAAAAGTTTCAGAGAAAACCAGCATCAGATCTATTATCAAAAATCACAAAATACATATATAAACAAAGCATCATGAATGAGCACCAGCATAACAACAGAAAGTAGAAGAAGACCTACAAAAGCTTCATATAATTGGAAGTAATAGGCACACATAAAAATCTATGTTTAATATATTTAAGGCAATAAAGTAGAAGCTCAGAAATATCTGCATGAATTGAATATTGTCCCTAATGAATGGAGAATAAATATTCTTTTTAAGCATGGGATATTCATGAAAATTGATAAAATTATAGGCCATAAAATATCCTCACTAAACTTCAAACGATTGGTATTATATTAACCATATTCTCCATCCGCAATTCATTTAAGTTTAAAATGAATTTTAAAAGATAACTTGTAAACTCCATTCATTTGAAAAAATTTTAAAAACTCACCTAAACAACTTAGGAGTCAATGAAAAAACTAATAAAATATAGAAAATACTTGTAATTTCAATAATAGAATATGAATGCTGCTTAAGGAGCTGTTAGAGAGAAACCTATTCCCTCAGTTGCTTTCATTAGAAAAAAAAAGCTCAAAATGAATTTAAAAAATATCTAACTTGACAAATAAGAACAAGAATGCAGGATAAATCTAAAAAAAGTAGGGGAAATAACAAAAAGAAAAAAATTGTAATCAATAAAAATAAGGGCAAAATCAAGCATACAACAGAAAGTATTAATAATGCCAAAAGTTGATTCTTTAAGACACTCATACAACTGACAAACTACTAGAGAAACTGGCCAAGAAAAAAGAGAGAATAAAAAAACATTATTAGGAATTTAAAAGGAGCATAACTATTGAAACTATAGGGATTAAACAGATAATAATAGGATATTGGCACAAACTTATGGCAATAAACTTTAAAACTTAGAGATAATGGATAAATTACCTCGAAATACAACTCACTGAAACTGATTTAAGAAAAAATAGAGAATCTGGATAGCCTGATAACTATTAAAGGAATTGGGATAGTTGTTCAAAATCTTGCTGCAAGGAAAACAGCAGAACAAAGTGGCTTAGCAGAAGGATTTTACTAAATGGTCAAGAAATAGTTAAGGCCACTCATATGTGAATTTTTCCAGAGAATTGGAAAAGAAGAACACTTTCCAACTCATTTTTTAAAGTTGGCATAACCTTGACACCAAGACAAGACATGGTTGGCACATGATAGGAAAATCACAGACTAGCTGCACTCATGAACATACGTTTTAAAGATACTAAACCAAATTTTAGCCAATATGATCCAGTAGCATATAAATGATGCCTATTCAGTCTTCTATTGGAAGTCCTACTCAGTACAGTAAAACAAGGAAAAGAAGTAAACTACATAAAAATTGCACAGAAAGAAACAAAACAACCATTATTTGGATAATCATAAATGGAAGTGATTGTCCATTTAGAAAACCCTACAGAATATAAAAAGTTTTCTGGAAACTAAATTGACCCACAAAAGCAGTTTTTATACATGATCAACTATTAAAAAGTGTAACTTGAAAAACATATCATTCACTATAACATCAAAAAACATCTAAATCTAGGCATATACATGCATACATGTGTATATGTGTGAATATATGTGTGTGTGCATGTTTGGTTGTGAGTGTGGGTATGTTTATCAAGCCCTACATGCATAAAATTATCAAATTCTAATAAAAAAAATTTAAAGGCCAAATAAATAGAAAATTATATCATATTCTTGGACAGGAAAGATTCTGTATTATGAAATCATTGACTTTCTCCAACTCAGAGGAATTTGCTAGGGTACTTCTTTGTGCTTCCATTGCCCAGTGATAATAGCACATGGGCAATTCCAACAATCTAGTCTTAAAAAGGGTAAGGTAACCAGGGATTCAAAAATGAATTTTGAGTTCCCTCAAAAATGAAAGACTCAGTCACTTCACTGAGGGAATCATCCAATAGAAGTTCTGTCCAAGGGAAATCTACAATGGGTAGTAAAGGAAGAAGATGATTAATATTAATTAATGGCCATGGGACCAACTACAGCAGTAGGGACTGTACTTAATCCACTTGCTGTTAAGGTTTTTATACTTTTTCTTTTTTTTTTCCAGTAACTGCACTTTAAACCTTGAAGAATCAGTGACAGAATAGATTGAACATAGTGGGAGGCTTATATGGAGCTGACTGGTACAAGGGGTTCACTGTACCAGATCATAAAAGGGCTCCACCCATATCCTTTTAACCGATCCTGGACAGCTCCTGTGCAAGAAGATTGCTACCTACATATTTCTCTCTGGGACATCCTCCTGAACAGCAAACCCTGGGACAAGCCTTAAGTAGGAGGGAGTTGATGCCCAGAGGTGGCCTTCAACCAACTTAGGACAGAAGTTGGTGGATAAGGGGCCGGCCCGGTGGCGCACTGGATAAGTGCACTGCTTGGGAAGCGCGGCGGTGCTCCCACTCGAGGGTTCGGATCCCACATACAGACCGGTTCCCGCTCACTGGCTGAGCGAGGCGCGGGAGCAACGCCGAGGGTTGCGATCCCGTTGCCGGTCCCCGGTCCGGTACGGGGGCAACACTGAGGGTTTCAATCCGTTGCTGGACACGGAAAAAAGACAAAAAAAAAAAAAAAAAGAAGTTGGTGGATAAATAGCTTCCTCCTCACTTAGTAGGTAAGTCTTATGTGTGTCTCACACTGTCTTTCAGAGTTCCCAGCAAGAATAAGACTCAGTTTCTCATAGTGGTAACCTGCTCAAAAACAGTTTATGAGGTTTTCTTCTTTCCAGATCTCAATTCCTCACTTTTTCACAGTGCTTCCCAGTATCACCTCCCAAACAGGCTCCTTATACCTAAATCTTTGCCTTAGAATCTACTTTGGGGGAAATTAAAGTAAAAAAAAAATCCAAATGTCCATCAACAGTAGAATGGGTAAATTGAGGTATTATCATAAAATGGAATAATATGCTGCAATTAAAGGAAATGAGCTAAAGTCATCAACATAATGTTGAGCAGAAGAAACAAGTCACTGAAAAATACCCACTTGATTTTATTTATTTAAAATATTAAAAGGGCTGGCCTGGTGGCGCACTGCTACAGTGCGCCACTTGGGAGCGCGGCAGCGCGCTCCCACCGAGGGTTTGGATCCCACATACAGACCGGTTCCCGCTCACTGGCTGAGCGAGATGCGGGCGCAACACCGAGGGTGTTGATCCCATTGCCGGTCCCGGTCCGGTACGGGCGCTACACTGAGGGTTGTGATCCGTTGCCGGACACGAAAAAAAAGACAAAAAGGAAAAAAAATAAAAATAAAAAAATAAAAAATAAATAAAATATTAAAAAAGGTAAAATTAAACAAAATATTACTTAGGATATATACAGGACAGTAAAACTGCAAAGAAAAGCAAGACAATGATTATCATAAAAGTCAGCCTCTGGAATGTGGAACAAAAAGGGCTTTTAAGGTACTGGTAATTTCTATTTCTTAACCTGGTTGGGTGTATACCAGTGTTTGTTATATTATTATTACTCCTTAAATTATACATATATTTTTATTTATACTTTGTGTATTTGACATATTTCACAATAAACAATTTTTAAATACTGTCAAATTAGGTATGTGAAAAATGGAAGGGTGATTGCAATCAATCAATTGATTGATCATTAAGTACAAGGATTTTATACTCAGATTGTTTTGCAAGTGTCTTTGAGTTTTTATTCCATTTTAATGAAACCAGAAATTAAAACCATAGAAAATGCATTATGTATGTGATTCATGCAAGGAAGACTTCAGTGACCTCCCATCAGTAAAGCCATACCAAGAAGAAAGGCCTCAGCCCTGACATCAAAAGATTTGTGAATGATGGCAATTTATAAGCTTTAAATAAAAAGAAATGTTTAAATTATATGTCTTATGTTAAAACATGTAATTTATACATATTTATGTCTATGTAATGTATGTGTGTATATTTATATATTTCTCTGTTTAATTCAATATATATATTTTTAAAGTAACTAACCAACCACCAGTACTGTTCACATCATATAAGAGGACATTTACCCTGTGAAAAAGTAAGGAAATAAATCAAAGATTGTGTAGGGCTTTGTTTGGGTACTAATGGAAAATGAGGATAGAAAATGCACAGAGTTTATGTATGTTTAAAAAATAAGCTTGATCCTTAACATTTATCCTGAGAAGATATAAAACTTAAGTATTAAGATAATCTCCAACATGAGTGAATATAACATAAATAATCTACAAAGCATTTTTTACTCATTACTCATTCATATGCTAACCTGAAAGCAACATGTCACTTTTCAAAGCACTGAGGAAAAAAAAATATATATGAGGGTACTTCAAATAGTTCATGGAAAGATTTTCATTATCATTCAATTCTTTTTTCCATGAGCTTTCTGAAGTACCCTTGTGTGTGTGAGTTTGTGTGTATATATATACATATATACACATAGTAAGACAGAGAGAGGGAAAAAAATCCCACCCCATTTATAGAAATGTGTGTCTCCATTTGTATAATTCTGCCTTTCAACACTTACTGGAAAAATAGATTATTCTACATCTGGTCTTTTGGTTAAAGTTGGCAGGGCATTTTTGTTAATCTTTGGAGTGATCAGAAGGTTCGAAGGATGTCTTAATCCTGCTCTGAGTGTGTCAAAGTAGATGTCTTTGTTCATTTCACAAAACCAAATGAGAGTGGTGTTATGAGGATTAGATTTTGACAATTCAATCCAGATGACTACTTTATTATGGAAAAATATTCTGCATCCCTATCTAATCCAGAAAGGATAGAGAAGGCACTATAGCAACACTATAATACAGTTGCAAATATTAAAATTAAGGGTTATAAGAAGAAACACAGCTGTTAAAGGGCAGTGACTGAGTGAATTCATTTGAGTATTACACGTCTATGATGATGTGGATTATTCAAGATTTTTTCCAAAACTCATTTCAAAGGCTCTGACTTTAGCATTTCAAAGGTAATGGATAATATTTGAAAAAAAAAGTTTCACTTCTTTTAAATATTATAATAATAAGGTTTGAGAGCTAAATATGCAGAGGCTTATAAAATAATGTATACCAGGGAATTCTGAATGTCAATTGTGTGCACAGATGTCTCAGTTGGAGCATGACATATTGGCATGTTACATAGTAGTTTTTCTTTCCTGAAGAAGTTATTTGTACTTGAGCAGTGTTTGAACTCTTCATGTGGCATAGAGAAAAACTAATAATCTCAAAAAAATGGATAAAGATTTAGACCTCCAAATTTAACTGACCCTGAATGTGAATTATTAAACAAATAAAATATTGCATGTGTTCATTTTCTGTTATTTCAAAGATTCAAAATATGTTAAGGCATATTTATCCTCAGAGAAGTATGTTAAAACTCTTTTAAGTGGTGCTCCCTTCATAAAGTCCAGATTTTAAACAGAAAGTTCATTTAATTTTATCATTTTTCCAAAGGTATGATGCTTCTCTTCCCATTGCAATATAAAGTCGGAGACCCACTTTATGAATATTTATTATTAGGCCGTTAGTATCACAATTGGATTCAGACATTGTGAAGACTTGATTAAAGAGTTAGATTTCCCACCTCCGTATGGTTCTTTCTCTTGAAACTGTGTTTCTCAAAGTATATTTTATGAAATATCAGTTCAGGACTTTGCAACATATACTCAAACAAAGAGATTTCATTGTCAAATTAGTTTGGAAAGTACTAGAGCCCATTCTTAGAGATGTGTAAAGAGACACTAGTGTTTTGGAAATTTTCTCTGGTAAACAAAATTGTTTAACTTATTTTAAAACTGGAATTTCCTAAATTTATTTGACCTTTATCATGTAACCCTAATTGATATCCTATGGTATAGTTAGGCAAAAGCTGTCCTGTATAATTTAACCTGCATGTATTCTGACTGACCTTTAAAAGAATATTAATTTCTATAAAATGCAAACATTGATATATTTGTATTTGCAATGAAAACATACTTTGTACATAATCATTAACAAAACCAACTAACATTTTACTGATTTTTCTTCGAGATCAGTACCAGTCTTTCCCAACATTTTGTTTGTTGGTTTGCCTGACAGAGACTAAAGAAGATTGAAAAGCACTGCCTCACACAGCACGGAATACTTTGCAGAAAATAATGATATGAAGAAACTAAAGTTTTAAAATGAAAGGGCAAGAGTAAGGAAAACCACATGACTTTTTGCTGTTTTGGAAGAAAGAATTTGAAGCAGCATGCATTGATAGCTGTAGTTTAAAAGGCTGCTGTTGTTTAAAGGCTTAAGATACATGAAGTAAGGGAACATACAAGGTAAAACAGGGTAAGGGAATATCAGTCTGTGTTCTAAGGATATGAGCCTAAGGAGTCTCTGAGGAAAACTTAGGAAGACAAAAGTAGGGGAGATTTTCTGGACATTATATCTGCTTTCATATGGAACCTTTGATTGCCTTTTTAACTATTAGCAATGATTTATTCCCCCCTTTTATCTGATTTTTTGTTTTTTTACCAGCTCTACCTAAAATCATACATTGAAAGTACATTTATGCTATTTCAGCTTGTTTTATTATTTTAACTGTTTCGTCTTCTGTCCTCTGGGTGTAATTATTTTGTTATATAGCAATAATGTTTAATCCTTCTTTCTTCTTTCCATTTCATTTCTTATATTTCATTTTCTCATCTAGTTTTATTCTTAGTCACTTATACATTTTTTACCTAGGTTTTTAATAAATTTTATAAAAAGTTATTGTAGCATACATCTTCTTTTTATTAATGATTGCATCATATTTTATTTCCTACTTCTTTCTGCTGCAGAAACTTATTAAATTCCAAGCAATTAATGTAAGGGAGGAAGCCATGAGAATAATCTACACCTTAAGGGATGGAAGCTAAATGGATTTTGTCTTTGATCGGCTCTTCATAGCCTTCCAACTTCCATTAGACAACTATAATCCCTACCCTATTCCCTTTGAGTAGAATTCCTTGAATCTACAAACTGGATAATAATATTTATCTATAGAAAATTCATTTGAGCATATAAAAAAGTGCTGCTTTTTTATGGAAAGGTGATACATAACTGAACGTTAATTCATCCATTCTACAGATATTTACTCTAGTGAAGGAGTGAGGTGAGAAATTCTATTTTCAGAGGGTCCCTTTACATAAAGGAACCATAATTTCAACAACAATTAACACTTTCTGTGTATTGGGAACTATTAGAAACATTTAACTCATTTAATCTTTTAAATTAAAAGATTAAAATCCTATCTCACTTAATCTTTAAAAAAAGCTCTGTGAGATAGATATTTTCATCCCTTTTGTACAGAAGTAGAAATTGAAGCAAAAGGAGATTAAATAATTTGCTCAAGATCAGACAGCTAGTAAACTCTTCAGGTTTAATCTCAGCAAGTAACAAGATAGTTTTGAACCTTCATTTTAAATTAAGAAGCCACAATGTGTTCAAAACTAAACTTTTAAAATTTTTTGTCAATCTGCTTCCAAATATTATTTGATTCACCTTGGTTCAAGGCAATTTTAAAAGAGGATTATCTAAGTATATAATTATTATTCCCGATTTATTCATGATCTTCAATTTCTAAGTTCTATCCTGCCTCCTACAGTCATTATACTAGTTCACCAGGGCATCCAGAACACAGAAGACAATCTAGGAAACTAGATATTCTTTATTCATAGCTGGAGTATCAGCCTCAAATCCCAATCTCTTCATCTACTTTATTGAATCAGATTGGAAAAACATTCTCTTTATCTATATCTTTTGCTTTTCTTTATTGGCCCACAATGGAACCAGCATAAACCACCCATTTATGTTTTCTTTATTCTGGAAATTATCTTTGTTACACTTGGCTACCAAAGATGGTGATGACTGACACAGGAGATTTCCCAAAACTTAGTTATTCCTACAGAGTCATGGGATGGAAGATAAAAAGAATATGGTGGTTCCAATCCAGTCCCATTTACAATCTCCATATTCCTTGCACCCAAAGCTCTATCCCCTAACAAAGGACCCAATTTTGTGTGTATGTGAATGTGTGTGTGTGTGTTTGAGGACTCCATTCTTTCCTAAACCCACCTTAGAGCCTTTTTGTATTTTAGGAATGTGGCAAGGGTTCAAGGGGCACCTGAGAGCACATTATATAGGTTTAAATATGTGACCTAAAGGTCATTTTTCCCAATTCCCATCTCTACTCTTGGGAATCAAGACAAATTTAGTTTGAGATGGAATTATTCAATTGAGGGCTTTAGAATGGTAGTGGCTGCATTTTTTTCTGAATTAATCATACAAACAAGAAACCAAATTCTCATTAGCTATGTTATACCTATTTCAACATCAATGTACTGTAAGAGGGAGGCAATGACATACTGCCTACCTTGCAATGTCCTCCCTGCCTGTCTTCACCTGGGTAACTTATATCTCTTAAGTTCATATATTATCTCCTCCAGGAGGCCTCTCCTAGACCCTTAAATTGAGCTAATTATCCCTATTCAATGCTCCCAAAGGACCCCAAACTTATCACTGATTGTGTCTCCTTTTTTTTAATGCTCTATCAAATTGGCTTATCATCTCCTCTGTTTTATTTTTTAAATTATTACAAGAAATAGTCACATTAAATAAGCTCCTGCACTTGCAACAAAAATGTTGTTAGAATGTTATTTTATACATCACTTTATATCTTTTACATAAAGTTTCAGTGCGAAATGTCTCATATAATTTAATGCTATAAAAAGCTTTTGTTTCTTCTGAAAAATTCATGTGATTTCTTCTTTCTGATAATGGGAATGATATAACTGTGTGTTTAATTTTAGATATGGCTAACAGGAGGCTCAGTGCCGAATTTAAGATTATTACAAAGTTGGCATATTTGTATTATCTTTTTTCTTGGTTCTTTTATGTTTTTTGTCATTTTTTTTTTATTTCATGTATCTTTAGTTATGAGCAACTGCAAAACCTTTGTGGAAAAGATAGAGTTTCAATAAATATTTACAAAAATAAAGTGTAAATGAAGACAAAATTTTATTATGACAAATTTCATTAAGAAAATTTTATGAAGACAAAATCACTGATTTATATCTGTTGTTTAGTCTGGGTTTTTTGTTTTTGAAGTCAATTGTATCATTTTAGATCTGTTTGGTTATTCCTAATAAATATGGATTCAGTAAGGGATTAATTTATTAAATCTTAAATTATATTCCAAGGGTTTAATTAAACAGATCTGGCCTTGCACAGCTCCTGAAAGCAACACTTCACAATCAACCTCTTTCCATCTCTTTTTTTCCCTCAATTTCCCTATGTAAGTTTCCTTTATGTAAACTTTGCTGACCCCAAAACACAAATGTGAATTCTACGTATTTTGAAACTGTAACTCTGAAATGTGGAGGAGGAAAAGATGCATCCCTTGCTGGTGTTTCTTCTCTGCCATTTAATTACTGCTAAGCATGTCACTATTTTTTTTTGAGATTTCCTCTTACTTTGCTTTTCAGTTTTAAAAAATCAGTACTTAATTTGCCTTAAGACCTTCAGAGTGTATGAATTTAACAATACAGTATTGTGATTCTGGAGTACAAGCTTTGAAATTTAAACAGAGATCCAAAGATATCTATTTGGGTAATAGAAGGAATATTGCTAGTTTTTCGTCTTTGTCCTAATGCACAAATGTTATATTTTGAACTTTAGGATATTATAAATCACAAATAATGTGAAAGCAGTGCAAAGAAATGAATATGCATTTTAAAACTAAACCTAGTCATGGACAGATTGCCTGAATGAATAAAGAACATATAGACATATTCTACCAAGAGAACATATTCTTCAGGTAGTCATCACTCACCCAAAACTTAGTCTGCGTGTATACCATTTTCCCTTGTGATAGCTGGTGTTCCTATGAACATTAGGAGGTCAGATCAAGAATTTTCTTGGAGGCACCTATGAGACATATTCATTCATTCATTTGTTTGTTCCTTCAAATATATATTTATTGAATGCCTACTTTGTGCCAAGCCCTCTTCTAGATACTGGGACACATCAAATGTGCAAAACCAACAAAGATTCCTTTATGGAGCTAGTATACTAAGAGCCACAGATAATAAACAATATACATAATAAACAAGTAGATTATATGGCAAGCAGAAAATGATAAGTGGTATTAAAAAAACAATTAGAGGAGGATAAAAGAAATACGAGTGCAGGGGTATATGTAAAATTTTAAATAGGATATTCAAGGTAGGCCTGAAAAAGGAGACATATGAGCAAAGATTTGAAGGATGTGTGAGAGCAATAAAATTAGGATAGAAAAGTTTTTAGCAAAGACATGGCAAAAACATCAGGCTATGGCAAGAGAGAAAGAAGCAAAAGAAGCTTTAAGAGGGCCGGCCCAGTGGCGCACTGGATAGTGCGCCGCTTGGGAAGCATGGCGGCGCTCCCGCCCGAGGGTTCGGATCCCACATACGGAGACAACACTGAGGGTTGCGATCCGTTGCCGGACACGGAAAAAGACAAAAAAAAAAAAAAAAAAGGGGCTTTAAGTCATTTTTGACTCAATTTTATCTTCAATTCTGAATGTTTAAAAGTGATAGCAACCCTAAATGAAGACAAAGGTTTTTGATTAGTTTTCAGCCCAAAACACGAACTTCATTTAAGGTCAAGTAGAGGTGATTGTCTCATATACCCCCTTTAGTTGTTATCAGTTACAGCAGAAATGCAGTAGATTACCTTGAAAGTATAAGCAACTCACACCACATCAATGTGATATACATTAGATACCCAACATCAGACAATGAAAACAGGTACCAAATTTGACAGTTCATATAACACTTTCCAGGAGATTCAATAACAATACATCAAGATGCAATCTCTTCCAGGACAAATTCATCCTTCCCAAGATGCCAGAAATCTTTTATCTACTTCTCAATGTTTGAAGCAATATATCAAGCAGTCATGAAAATGCCGTCAGTGTGAAGGTAATTTTAATGAATCAAAGAAAGAAGGCAACATGTCCACAGCTGTGTAGTTTAGGAACTGTGATCAAACAGACAAATTAAGTTACTCAATGCAAAAGTGACATTTGCTAGATTAAATTACAATCAGAGAGATCATACTACCTGGAAAAATGAAAATAATAGATTCAAATGATGAGACAGTTTTTCTTTAAAAATGTATTTCAAAGAGCTCAGTTTGTTGATATTGCTTAACATGTCCCTGAGATCACTAAAAAAACATAGGCACTGGGGTCTTAAATTACCACCAAAATTTTAGCAATTCCCAGTCCTCTGTTCTTTTGTCTGACCTATACTGTATATCTCTTTTATTCTTTTAATGAATTAAACAGAGAACTATAATTCATAGAGCACGTATAACTTACCAGGCACTATGCTGGATATTTTTACATGTACCATCTCACTTAATTCTCACATTCCCTTACATATGTGTATATAGTTATGTGCACATGACATAAGAAGATGGAGGGAGGTGAAAAAGAAACATTATACAGAGATGCTCAGAAAGGTTAAATGGTCTAAATTTACATATCTAAGCAGTACTAAAACCAGAATTCTGCTCAGTTTCTAGCTCTATTAAGCCATCTGCTAATCAACAGAAGCCACTATCATAACTACTATTTGCATAGCATTTTATCATTTATGAAGTTCACTCATATTTTATCTGATTACATCATAATCCTAAAATAGTTCTAATTATCTTGGTTTCTTCACAATTCTCAGTCTATGGAATTGTTATAACTCTGCAAACTGCAAAAATGGACTATAGCCACATGCCTATCTTTTGTGTATCTTTTGTGTGTGAACTTTCATATACTACATTTATATGACAAACTCATTACATTTGCATTTCGAAGAGGTTGCATTTTCAATAAATACAGTAACACAAAGTATGGCAAATTACTTAACTTCTCAAAGAGTGTTTCCTCAACTGTAAAATAAGGATAATAACATAAATCTACTCTACCTCATAGGATCATTGTAAAGATAAAGTGTGATAACATTATGTCTATAAAAGAGCTTTTAAAATTATTTATGTTATAATAATGCTTTACATTATTTAATAATTATTATTAAAGATAATTTATAGGTATATTTATAATAACTTTTATTTTTGACTTTTATTTTTATTTTCATTGCTTTTCAGCTTACATAAATATGTGCTTGATATTAAAAGTTTATAAAGTACCAAAACATATAGTGTAAAAAGTTAAATCTCCATTTCACACTCACTTTCCTCAATCCAATTAACTTTCTTTTCTAAGAAGTAATTATGATTAGTAGTATGATATGAGGGTACTTCAAAAAGTTCAAGGAAAGATTCATATTATCAGTCTACTATTTCAATTCCATTTTCCTATGAACTTTTTGAAGTATCTTACTATTTGTTCTTGAAGATTTTAAAATATGTATTTATATGAGTGAATTTAAATGTATGCATTTTTTTTCTAAATATATATCAACCAAACTATTTGACAACTTTCTGTTTGTTTTTTCTAACAATATGTCCTGGAGATCTTGAATAGCTGTGTAGTAGTGTAGTATTTTATAACGGACAGTTAAGTTACTTCCTTTGTGTGTGTGTCTGTAATGAACACACATATATATATATATCTTCATGCACAAGTTAGAACACTTTAGTGAGCTAAAATCCTTTAAGTGCAATGTCTGAATCAAGGAGCATATTATTAATTTTAATAGATGCTGGCAAAAAGACTGCCAAATTATACAACCTCCAACAGTATAAGTGTCTTTCTTTGGACTTTGGAAACACTAGTTAATAATATCAGTAAGTTCATCTTGTTCATTCTATTAGTGAAAATGTATCATTGCTATTTTAATTGTCATCTTTCCTATTACCAGAAAGGTGTACCATATTTTAATATGCATATTGTTAGCTATTTGCATTTTTTTTCAGGAGCACCAACTCCAATATTCTTTTTTTTGTTGTTTTTGTTTTTTGGAGGCTGACAGTACAGGGATCAAACCCTAGACCTTGGTGGAGATCTTGAATAGTTGTGTAGTAGTGTAGTATTTTATAATGGACAGTTAAGCTAATTCCTTTGTGTGTGTGTCTGTAATGAACATACACACATATATATCTTCATGCCCAAATTAGAATATTTTGTTTATGTTATCACTTACCAGAAAGAAGTTTCATGTGTTTATATAGTCAATTATGTTAGTCTTTTCCTTTTTGGTTTCTGGTTTTCTGTCTTGCTTGAAAAAGCTTTTCCTCTCCAAAAATTATAACAATAGTCTCCTATATTTTCTTATATACTTTTACTTTTCTATTTGTTGTGAGAAATATATAGTTAGATTTCTATCTTAAACCATATATAAAAAAATAGTTCTGATTGATTAAAGATCTATATATCAGTCATCTATCTTTTTAACGTCTCCTGCAATGGATAGTCAACACCCTTTTTTTGATGAGTTCAAGCTTTCCCCACTGATTTGAAATCACTTCAACTATTTAATTTATCCCGTATACAGGTAAGCCCTTTCTTAGATGACTCTCTATTCTGTTCATTTTGCCTTCTAATTTCTCATCTAGCTCTAGTCCATGTAACTACAAATTTTAAGTATGCAATAATGGATACATGCTATTTATATTCTTTCACTTAAATCACCATAAGCATTTTTCCACATTTCTATACAGTTTTTCTAATTATTATTTAAATGGCTATAATCCATTATTTAAATGTACCGCATTTCTCCCCTATTATTAGGCATTTCTATTGTTTGTTTCTAAAGATAATGCTGCAGTTAACATCTTCATTGCTTCTCTCTCTCTTCCTCTCTCTCTCTTATGTTTTAGGGTAAATACTTAGTAGAAGAACTACTGTACAAATTGGTATGAATACCTTCTGGATTTTCCCATGTCTTGCATGCAGTACTGCTAAGCAGATTACTACAGTTTACAGTGTTCTCAGTAATACATGAGTGTACTTATTTTATTGTGGTCCTTTTAGCATTGCTTTTCTAAAATGTTTAATAATTTAGTAAAATATTACCTCAAGGCTCCCTGATAATCTTACACAGAGCTAGTCATCTGTCCCACTGAATGAATCTTTATTAGTCTATATAACAACCATAAAATAATTGTTCATTAAATAATGAAACTCTTAATCTGCATTGTCAGTTCGAAAATGATATACAATCTTTGGTAGCTTCATGCTTCTATTTATCAAATTATCATATAGACAACACATTGTGGACTATGGGATAATTTAGTGCCAGTCCAAAAAGTCCGATATATAGCTATATAACAAAATCACCCCCCAAAATTAATGGTGTTAAAAAAAAAACATTTATTATGCTTTCATATTCTAAATGAGGCATGGAGGGCATCAATTTTTTTCTTTTTCACTACATCCAGGGCCTCAGTCAGATAACTAAAAGGCTGAGTGTGACTCAATGGCTGGGGACAGGAATCATCTGAATGCTTTTTCACTCACATGTCTGGCAGTTCATGCTGGATGTTGGCTAGGACTGTAGCTGGTTGATGTTGGCTATTAGCTAGAACACATGACTTTTCCAAGTGACCTGGCATTCCTCATGACATGATGGCTGGGTTCCAAGGGTGAATATCCTGAGAGAGAGGGAGAAGGAGGGAGGTGTGTGTGTGGGGGGGGGAGAGAGAGAGAGAGAGAAATACAGAGAGAATACAGAGAGACAGAATGAGAGACAGAGAATCAGGTGCAAACTATATCTTTTATACCTAGTCTCCAGAAGTCACAAAATGTCATTTCTTTGGTAGTCACAGGCTCACCCAGATTCAAGGGGAGAGAACACAGACCCCATCTCCTGATGGAGAATTGTCAACATCACATTGTAAGAAGAAGAAGTGGGACAAGTATCTGTGTGATGATCTTTGGAAAATATAATCTGCTATGTTTATAATTGTCCTTCAAATTTTTACTAATCTTTTTTTGGCTAATTTTGCAAAATATTTACATTTATAGATTCACTTATCCTTGAAATATACAGATTCACATTCCACATTTTCACTGCAGTTCTGTTTACCATTTATGGTAGCATTCTGAGCTATTCTATTGTCTTTTACTCTGTACTCAACATTAAACAACATTCAGATGTTACTCCAGTTTCTACTCTGTGTTTGTGAGATTCTCTTTTGTTGTTCACTTTGCTTGTAAGGGCAGAATTTCTATTCTACACCAATTTAAAATCAGTGCCAGACAATTTGGCTAAATAGTCAAGTAAATGGAAGGAATCAGGTTGGAGGAATGGTTACCAAAAAATGTGAGGAAAAGGTTGGTGTCTATCTTGGAATGAGCCCAGAGTGTGAAAAATTTGTGTTCCATGTGAATGTACACCAAAAGGTACCCACAAGAAAAGAGGTTCAATAATTCATGACCAGATGACTTATTTTATGGATGTTAGTGAGCCTCTTTTCCCAGCCACACCAGTACTTGTTCAATAAGCATATAAAGAAGGTGACCATGATGGCACATACCCAAGGCTAAAGACAGACTGAGCAATATGGAAATTCTTTCAACAAAGCTGATCTGGCTGTCTCCATTGTTAAATTCCTAATTTGCTAACAGCAAAAACCAATACTGAGTTTTCCATAAGGTAGCATAGCTGGGAGGGAGCAGCCAGTCTCCAAGTAGTAGATTGATTACATTAACCTTTGCCATTATGAAGTGGGCAATGATTGTCTTCAGAGGAATAAACACTTATTCTGGATGCGGACTTATCTCCTCTGCCTGTCATGCTTTTGTCCAGCACTAACTTTCTTGGAATTACTAAATTCACTACCATGTCATCCCACACAACACTGCATTAGAACAAGAAACTCATTTTACAGTTAAAGTGAAGCAATGAGAAATGTCCATTGGATTCACTGGTTTTACCATGTACCATACCACCCAGAATAAACTGGTGTTATAGAATAGTGAATGGTATAATAAAGACTCAGTTATGACACTGGCCAGGGGACTTACAAGGTTGATGTTCTTCCCTAAAGAATAAAACACATCTTCTGAGACAGCTTCTAATATATGGTGCTCTTTCCCCCACAGATATACATGGATCTGGATCTGTAATTCAAGGTGTGAAGGTGAGAGTGGGTTCACTCACTATTATAGTTAGTCATCTCTTTGCAAAATGTTTGTTGCCAGCTCCCATTTGTTCTCTGTTGGATTAGAGATGATAATATCCAGGGATGGACAATATCACTAGGGGATAAAACAGTGATCTCACCAAAGTGGAAGTTATGACTTTCATCAGACCATTTTGAGATCTTGATGTTACTGAATTAATGTAGAAAAGTAGTTTCTGAATCAATGTAATTGATCCTGATTATCAAAGCAAAAAGGGGTTGCTGCTACATAATGAAGGCAAGAAAGAACATATTTAAAACCTAGGGGTTCTTCTGGAAGTGCCTCCTTTAATTTACATCCAATGTTAAAAGATAATGAGCTGGAAAGCTGCAAACTTTGGGAGCTGGAAAGCTGCAAACTACATTTTTCAGGCTTCCTTGTGTATAAGATTCCAGATGTGGCCTCAGTTCTGTCAATTAAATACATTCACAAGAAATGTGGAAAATGTAAGTGAGGCAGAGGCCATCTATTTGCTGTTTTGGCTGATTGCTAGCCTTGAAGATCTGTTTCTTGATCCCTGGATTGTAGCTCATGTATAGTAATTGCTTCAGTTCCAGTAGCAATATGCCATATCCCCACTTTCCTAATTTTAGCACATGCTGCTAAAGTCTGTTCCTGTTCCCTTGGAAAGCCTGTTTAGCTCTGCCATCTTGAGAATCATTCCTGAAGGCTCTACCTAGACCCTATTCCTTCATCCCTTTCAGAATTTTATAGCCATTTTGCTCTACTTTAAATGCTTTTTTGTTTAAAATAGCCACCAGAGCCCAGAGGCCAGTAAAGAGAATACTAAACTTCTTGTGCATTAAACTATTTTAATAGAAATCTTTGGCTGTGACTTGTAAGTATACAACTGTCCATACACATATACTAGAAGCCTAAGTCTTGGGTGAATTATATTGGCAGAGAAGCCCCAAGTCTGTTCTACAAAAGCCTGTAATTCTTTGACTGGCAAAGCAACCTGAAGTTCTACAAACTTGCATAAGGAAGATGATTGCAGACAAGTTCTCCACACAAAACAAGTTCTCTCCAGTGCCTACCTCAAATGTGTCATAGAGCAAAATGGACAAGGAAAAACTTCCCAGCAAGGGTTGATGGAGGATAAAGAACAAAGGTGTTCCTCCCAGAAAACAGAAATGTGAGATACCAAATGAGCTAAACAAGAAATTTATTCCATTGCTAAAACAGTGAGTCTTTACAATTCCTGCCCAGTAGGATTTCATGATGTCTATAGATCAGCAATGTTTTACCATTCTTTCCTTTTTTGAATATGAGTTTTTATTGTAGTTATCTTGTTCCTGATCCACCATTATATGACAGGTATTTGTGAGTGGGGAGATACATATAATTTCAAAAACTTTTATTGGATACCAGAGCACAGGAAGACACATCTGAAAATTATGAGCAGGACTGCATATAACCCAGAAATACTGTACCTATCTTGTTCCTGATCCACCATTATATGACAGGTATTTGTGAGTGGGGAGATACATATAATTTCAAAAACTTTTATTGGATACCACAGCACAGGAAGACACATCTGAAAATTATGAGCAGGACTGCATATAACCCAGAAATACTGTACTTTGAGTTAAATGGAGTTACTGAGATTGAGCTTTTGCCCTTGAGAGGGAATAAACATGTTCTGTGTGTTATTAAAAGAGGGCACACAGGTTTTTGGGTTGCCAAAATGATAGAAAACTATTAGTTGTCCCCTAATATCTCCTTCTTGCTTCTTACATAATAACAAAATTTTTAGCTGGGCAAATGGGCACTGAGGTAGGCTGAATTCTAAGATCACCCACAAGACTTAACACTGGATGTCTTTCATGTATTTACTTTTATGGATAATCTTATGCTTTCATATGGCTTCATGTTGCTATCTATTATCTATTTAATTTCAAATTGAAAGACTCCCTTTAGCTTTCTGGTACAGCAGGTCAAATGGTAATGAACTCTCTCAGCTTTTGTCTATTTGAGAAAGCCTTAATTTCTTCTTTATTTTTGAAGGAAAGTTTTGCCAGATATGATATTCTTATTTGACAATATTTTTCTTTAGCACTTTGAGTATGATATACTTCTTACTCAACTAACTTTCTTTGGACAGTAGCTTTGCCAAAAGAAAGGTATAAAATTTCTACTGGAAAATCTGCTAATAATCTTATGGAAGCTCTGTTGTATATGACATATTGCTTTTCTTTACTGCTTTCTCTGTCTTTGACTTTACACTGTTTGATTGTAATGTGTCTTGGGGTGGTTCTCTTTGAATTTATCATAGTTGGAGCTTATTGAGCTTCTTGAATCTGTATGTCCATTATTTTCTTCAGATTCGGAAAGTTTCCAGCCAATATTTCTTCAGGTAAACCCCCTACCTCTTTTTCTTCTGTAATTTTCTTTTTTTTTTAATGTTCCTATTCTTCTATAATTTTCATAATGCATATATTAGTCCACTTGATAGTGTCCCATAAATCCCTTAGACTCTTCACTTTTCCTTTTTCTTTCTTTTTTTGTTTCCTTGACTTAATGATTTCAAATGACCTATATTCAAGTTCACTGAATCTTTCCTCTGCTTGATCAAGCTTGCTATCAAGTTCCTCAGTTCAGTTATTGCATTTTTCAGTGCCAGAGTTTGTTTTTTTTTAATAGTTTGTTTGTTGATATTCACATTTTGTTCATACATTGTTTTCCTGATTTTTTTTTTTTTTTAGCTGTCTATCTGTGTTCTCTTTTAGCTCACTGAGCATCTTTATGCAAGTTATTTAAAATTCTTTGTCAGGCATCTCATAGATCGGCCTTTCTTTAGGGTTGGTTTCTGGAGTCTTATTTTGTTTCTTTGATTGGGCCATGCTTTCCTGTTTCTTTGTTTGTTTTTTTTGACATAATTTTTTGGTAGAATTTGAAAAAAACAACCACATCTTCTTGTCTTTGTGTACTGGTTTTGTGCAGAAGACCTTTACCAATCGGCTGAGCTGGAAGTTCTAGGACCTCTCAAATCTTTTCTGATCTCTTGATCCCCTTGGCATCTGCTTGCAGAACTGCATCTCTAACGTGCTTCTCACCTGTTTTTGGCTCCAAACTCTGGTGCCAGTCGGTGTTCAGAGTCAGGCTAGGCCAAATCCAGGACTTTGGGCAGTCCCCAGACAAGCCAGAACACTAAATGCACAGTCCACTCTTTTGGTGCCATCCCAAGGGAGAAGCCCTAACAAGGAGGGTTTCCTCTTCATTGCTCCATACGAGGCCATTCAGGAAGAGGGTCACAAACAGGCATGCTAAATGCCACAAATTTTCCTGCGTCTTTTCTTGGAATCCATTCTTGGTTTTACAATGACCTGAATGCTATAGCTTCTCAACTGTTCTCTAGAGTTCTCACAGAGGTATTCTGTTCTATACATTGTTAATTCAGCATCTTTGGGGAAGAAGGGCCTGTACCTTCTGGTTTGCCATCTTGCTGGCATCACTCTATTTTAACTAATATTTTATTTAAGATTTCACTTGTATTTATATGTGTTAACAAATTAAAGGTTCATATGTGGAATAGGCCTCATAAAATGTGTTAGGACACTTTTCTATTCATTAATTCCTTGAAAATAGATTAGAATTGACCCATAAAAAGATGTGTGGGAGAGGTCTTTGATTTCTATTTTACTTTATATTTCTTCTATTTCTCATTTAGCCATATAGCATTTTTTTTGTCCCAAGACATTTATTTAGTTATGATAAAAAATGCTTGGTGTAAAAATGTTCATAAAATTCTTCTATGATATTTAATCTATTTTTATTATTTCTTCTTGGTCATCTATATATTAATCATTTTCATCTTTCCTCTACTTTTTTTTGATTAGTCTTGCTGGAAGGTTATTTTATCAATGTTTTATAACATCTTTTAGTTTGGATTCATCTTCAATTCTATTGCTGTGGTTATCTCCATATTACTGATATCTACATTTATCTTTTTTTTTTCTTTCCTTCTTGTTTCTGTAGGTTTATTCTATTGCTCTTTTCTCAATTTCTGGAGTTCAATACTTAGTATATTTGTGTATTACTCAGGGTTCTCCAGAGAAACAGAACCAATAGAATACATTTGGAGAGATTTATTATCTCTTCCCATTGGCTCATGAAGGACAAGAAGTTCTGCAATATGTTGTTTGCAAGCTGGAGAACCAGAAAAGATGGTGTTGTAATTCAGTCTCAGTCGGAAGGCCTGGAAACCAGGGAGCACATGGTGTAACTCTCAGTCGGAGGTCAAAGGCCTGAGAACTAGGGTGGGTCACTCGTGTTAAGTCTTGGAGTCTGAAGACCCAAGAACTAGGAGCTTTAATGTCAGAGGGCAGAAGATGGAGGTCCCTGCTCAAGAAGAGAGAAAAAGAACTTGACCTTCCTCTACTTTTGTTTTATTCAGGCCCTTAACAGATTGCATGATGCCAAACAAACTGGTGAGAGTGGATTTTCTTTATTCAGTCTACTGATTCAAATGCTAATCTCTTCCAGAAACACCCTCATAGACACATCCAGAAATAATGCTTTACTAGCTATCTAGGCATCACTTAACCCAGTCAAGTTGACACATAAAATTAACCTTCAGTCTTTTTCTTTTTGATAATGTATTTCTACAAATTTTTTTCTAAGTGTTTCACAAATTTTAACCCATAGTGTTTTCATTGTCATTCATTTTTGCGTATTTTATAATTTTAATTATGATTTCCTTTTTTACCCAAAAGTAAATAATGTTTTAAGTTTCCAGACATATGAGATTTAAAATAATTATACTTTTATTACTGATTTTTTTTTTTTTGTCCTTTTTGTGACTGGCCCGCACCACACTCAGCCAGTGAGCGCACCGGACTGGCCATCCCTATATAGGATCCGAACCCATGGCAGGAGCGCTGCTGCGCTCCCAGCGCCACACTCTCCTGAGTGCACCACAGGCTTGGCCCTTATTACTGATTTTTAACTTTATTGTATTGTGACCAGAGAACATTGCATGATGATAATTTTTTGAATTTATTAAGTCTTCCATTATGGCCTAGTAAAGAGTTTTTCAGACTACCTGTTGCAATACATTAGTAGTTCATTAAGTCAGCTTAGGGCTTGTTACATCTTTTTCCATTCTCTTTTGTTCAAACTTTCCAGACTTTTAAAAAGTTTGTCTCATATAGTAAACATATTGCTTAAACTTATTTTTAACCCAATTAGAGCCTATATTTTCATTTACATCAGTTAACTTACATTTTTGTTATTACTGTTTTATCAGAACTTATTACTGTCATCTTTTCCCCCATCTCATTAATCATACCATTTTCCTCTTTTCTTTCTTCTATTGGCTGGATCATGTTTTTTCTGCTATTTTGAATATCTACATTTTATTTCTATTCTTCTGATGGTAAAACCATAACTTAAGAAAAATATTGGGTTAGATTGGAAGATTTGTTCAAAATATTTTTTCTTTCAATTTATTGAGCCCATTCTTACAAGGTCTCTTCCTGTGGGAGAAACATACTTGTTACTCAACTAACTTTCTTCGGACAGTTGCTTTGCCATAAGAAAGGTGAAATCTGGGGCTGGCTGGTTAGCTCAGTTGGTCAAAGGATGAGGTGTTATAACACCAAGATAAGGGGTTCAGATCTCTGTATCTGCCAGCCACTTAAAGAAAAAAAAAAAAAAAAGAAAAGAAAGAAAAAGTGAAATTTGCATGTCCCAGATAGGGGTTAATTCTTCATTTTGAGTCCTAGAAGGAAGAAGATACACAGAACAGAATCACAGCCAATCAGTAGCTGGCCAGTAATTATGGGGAGAAATAAAACTTTGTTGGAATAGTCACAGAGATTTTGCAATTATTTGTTATTGCGGCATAACCCAGTGAAAGCTGACTGATACACAGTCATCCCTCAGCATCCGTGGATATTGGTTCCAGGACCCCCTGTGGATACTAAAATCCATGGGCGCTCAAGTCTCTTATATAAAATGGCATTGTATTTGCATATAACCTTTACATATGCTCCTGTATACTTTAAATCATCTCTAGATTACTTATAATATCTAATACAATGTAAATGCTATGGAAATAGTTGTTATACTGTATTATTTTTTACTTGTATTATTTTAAATTGTTGTGGTTTTTTTTTATTCTTTCAAATATTTTCAATCCAGTTGGTTGAATCCATGGATGTAAAACCATGGACATGGAGGGCCAACTGATAATTCTTCCAATTTCCCAAACTTATTGACATCTCTTTTTACCTCCGAACAAGACAAGTTCTTTAGCACACTCTAACCTCCCTCTGGCCTCCTTGCTCCCATTCCATATGTCTGTTAGGAAACTCCAAGACTTAATTCTCTTGCCAGAGGATTTCAGAATGCTTTCACAGAGGGTTTTGAGTGATAAAGTGTTCGAAGTCTTGGATGCCTGACAATACATTTATTTTTCCCTCACATTTTAGTAAGAAAAAATATTTTTTTTCTACCCATTGTAGGTTCATGGCTGAAGCTCCTATAACAAAGGACAGATTAACAAAAGAAAAGCAAGCAAATTTACTTGATAAGTTTGATGTGAAATGGGAGCATTCATGAGGAAATGAACACCTGAAGAAAAGGTTAAATTTGTGTATTTTTATGCCAGGTTTAACTAAGAGTGGATAGTCATGGAGAAATATAATAGCACAAGAAGAGTTGATCTATTGCCCATCTTCAAAGAGCATTTAACTCAAAGTCTTGTTGTGAGAATCACATGAATTATTTATGAAGAAGCACAGCATAGTGATTAAGAAGACGGGCATCAGAGTTAAGCAGACTTAACTCATCCCTATCCTGCTTCATGTAACTTTGGGATATTTAAGCTACCAATGCCTTAGGATTTTTAATCTCTAAAAAATATACCTAAAATAATAATAATAATACCTTAACTGTAAGATTGCTTAGAGCTCATGTTGTACTACTTCATATAAAATATAGAAACTTTGCAATTATACACACCCACTGACAACCTTTGATAATTTGCATATGGATCACACATGCATGCATTAAAAAAATCCACATAAAAATGTAATTTTTGCTTTGAACAGGAATATATATTTTAAAGAAATTAAGAGGAAAAATAATCTTTTACATTTTCCATTCCTAATCTTCATCTTGAATGTTCAAGTGTTTTTTGGTAACATTTCTTTTTAACCTGAGGAATTTCCATTAGCATTTCTTGTAGAGTGTGTCTGCTGGCAACAAATTCTCTTAACTTTCCTTCATCTAAAACTGTCTTTATTTTGTCTTCTTCAAAGATGTTTTTATGGGATATAAAATTCTGTTTTAACACCCTCCCCCTCCTTTCAGCATTTTAAAGATGCTGCTCTACTGTTATTCATAATATCTGCTGGGAAATCTGTGATCTTTAGAATTGTGGTTCACCCACATGTAATTTCTTTTTTTTTTTCTCTGTCTGCTTTGAAGAGTTTCTCTTTTGTATTACTTGTCCCGGACATTATGAAAATTATCTTTTGGAGGCTTTGGGTTTTGTTGTATTTCTCTGGAAAATGTCAAAGCTCTTGTTTAGTAGGAAATTAACATGGTTAGAAACAAAATAAAAACTCTTTTTTTACCGTGGTAATGTCTTACATCTCCCTTCAGTTCTTTTATCTGGACAAATAGAGGGATATATTCTACTTTTGGTCTTTTATCTGGGTTGCTTGCATCCTGCCTTTATGTTATTCAAATTGCATTAGGACTTAACCGGAGATTGTCCAGCTAAGACAGAATTTAGAGTTCCCTTCTCTAGCTCTTTTTTAGAATTCCTGCCTCATTCTCTGGCTGTCCTGGGCTCCCTTCCCTTGGTTCCTCAGACCAGAGAGATAGTATACTTCCAATGGGAGTTTTTGCCACTCCACACTCCACCACAATTTAGGCCTGTGCATTGATCAAAGACACCAAAAATGGGAAATTCATTCTGTTGGTCGCTTCCTCAAAGTTTTGACTCTGCCTGTTTCTGTTCACTCTACTGACCCCTCAGATAGTCATTCTTTTTTTTTTTTTTGCCAGAGAGATAGTATACTTCCAATGGGAGTTTTTGCCACTCCACACTACACCACAATTTAGGCCTGTGCATTGATCAAAGACACCAAAAATGGGAAATTCATTCTGTTGGTCACTTCCTCAAAGTTTTGACTCTGCCTGTTTCTTTTTTTTTTTTTTTTTTGTCTTTTTTCCGTGTCCGGCAACGGATCGCAACCCTCAG
>NW_007726208.1:1016175-1031114 GCF_000696425.1 Galeopterus variegatus | reverse complement strand
TGACCCCTCAAATAGTCATTTTTTTTTTTTTTTTTTTTTGGTATTTCATCTAGAGTTTACAGTTGTTATGTGCAGCAGAAAGGTCAGTCTTAGGATCTTTCTCCTCCATACTAGAAGTGGAATTCCCCAAACCACAGAAATCAAAAAATTAAATTTTTGGATATAGATAATTAATTATAGGGATAATGTTTCTGGCTTATGTGTTTTAAGAGAAGCAAAAGTATTCCTCTTCCTGTCCATTCATAACCCACCATTTTACTATCTTAAAAGTTTATTTCCTTATTCTGATTCAGATCATTTAATAAGCTGCCTTTGATAATCTGATGGGTAACAGACCTATAGGTCCAAATCAGTGCTATTCAGATTGTGGTGTGCCAATCACTAACCATACACAAACCGTTGTCAGTCCATAGTGAGATAAGGACAGAATTGAGAATAAGTGTTTAGAAACTTCTATGAAACTTTCATGAATATTATATTTGTTAAATCTAATTTTAAAAATTTGGCCTTTTATTTTGCATGCCTTTGGATTTTCTTAAATTCATTTTTCTAGTAATTCATTTTTCTTATATTTTAGAAAAGTATTGGTTGGTGAAGGTTTAGAAATTAAAAACAAAACAAAAAACCCCCCAAAACCACTGGTCCTTCCCACAGCTAGTTTGAGAATCACTTGCCTAGATTACAAAAAAGAAAACAGGAATTCAGTACTAATTTACCTTTCATATGAGATTGAAGTATTCTTTGCTTATTAACTGAGAAGTTACTGTTTTGCCACTCTAGAGGTAAAGCAGTAAGTTCGGTAGAAAAAACAAATAATAGCAATAGACCTATTTCCTGAGAGCTACTGTGCAAGTGACTCCGTGTAGAGAAAAATAATGTATAATATAGGTATTTCTATTCCCTTTTAAGCAATAAGAAACAGCTTAATCACAATCTCGGAGCAAATTTAGTGACAGAACCAGGATTCGAGTGCAGATTTGTCTTTTTCCAAATTCTCTACACTTAACTGCACTGTTCTTTATTAGTCACTAGATAGACCCATACACAAATTATTTCATCATCAGGCAGAAAGTTTCAAGTGCTCTATTGACACAGTGTTAGAAGTGAACTAGGTAGGAGAAGGTATGTGGGGTCTCCCATTCAAAAGTTCATCAGTCTTTACCATACTTAGTTTGGGAAAATCTTAAAGTATGTCAAAATATCAGGTAACAGTGAGTCAGCATTTTGGAAGGCAGGTAGGAATGGGCAAGCAATAAGTAAGTTCTTCTATGATTTTTTTCTATCTATTCTCTGACTGTAAGAGCAGTACAGTTAATGTCTCTTTAAAATTCTTTTGACATCTGTCCTTGCCAAGCCGAAGAACGGAATAGAAAGGCTAAGCCTTTTGTGCTTAAACACATACTCATTCATTAGTAACTATTCCAGGTTATGCTGAGCACAACTAAGCTATGTTGTTCTTCTGAAGAATGTTCTTGCAAGTTAAAATTTCATTGGCCCTATACTTTAAGAATTTCTTAAAAACATCAATTGTACAGTATAAATTAAATCTAGTTTAAATCAATTTAATTATATTTATACTAGTAAGGTTTTTTTTCTTAAAAAAAAGATTGTCTAATTTTTTACAAAAACAATCTCTGCATATTTTATACCCTATACATGAGGTGATTGGGATTCTGACTCGATCAGAAAAATTCCTCCATAGTGTCCTTTCTATGTCCTTCCTGTGTTCACCGTAACAAAAACATTACTAGCAGAAGTATTTCCCCTTTACCCAGTTCCTGTTCTCTTATCACAGTTCTATCTCTCCACACTCCCTTCCTGCCCTGCAGGAAAATTTTAGAGAGCACGGAAAGATTGCTAAAAGTTTGCCCTCTATCCAACACCACCTCATCCAGTAGCATATGCGTCTAATTCTTTTTTGCATATTTATCAGTTCCCTCCCCAATCCCTTTTCCATACTTTTTTCTGTGGACAATGGATTAATGCCAACGTGCTTTTCCTCTAGACACTCCAGACCATACAAACCCATTCAACACAAGTCACAGTAGGCCTGAAAGTTTCACCGTCTTTCCCCAGAGCCCTTTCTACGATGCTGAGTCAGGGGCAGAATGGAAACAGAGATGTGAATTAATTTTTTCCCCACCTGTGCTATACTTTCCCCATTACCCTTCCCCTAACCAACCACTTCTTTGCCACCCTTCCTCTATCTTCCCCTCAGAACAGCTACAATTTATTGAATTTATGTTAGAAACTGTTTACATATATTAGTCCATTTTCATCCTCTCAACCCTTATGAACTAGATAGTAATACTAACAGCAAACATTGGAGGGCTCATTATATGCCAAGCACTGTTTTAAGCATTTTACACTTTTAACCCATCTAATCTGTGTGGTTGTTACTCTTCTTCCCTTTTTACAGATAAGGAAGCTGCAGGTAACTGGCAAAGCCGGAACTGAATCATTTCTGCGTGGCTCTACAGCAGCCTTTACATGATACATTCTCACCCCATAATCATTATTTTCAGTCCCCGATCTGGTGAACATTTCACCATCTCACCTCTGGTCTCCTCATCCTTTAATTTTCTCCGTCTCCCTCCCTGACCCCCACTTTCCTTCTGCCCCTTCATCCCACAGCCTTCCCACATTCCTCCCACTACCTTGTCCTCTCATTTTCCTTGACCCCCACATTCCTGTCTCAGTTCTCCCTGTGCCCTTAGATCCTTGTCTCTTTTCTTCTGAGACCCTCGTCCCTTGTGTTCCCTTAATTCCTCTTAGTTTTTAAATTCCCCCTTCTTCCCCAGGGTCCTCGGCCCTCCCGGCTCACTCGACGCTCTCACCCCGGGAGCCGTCACTCTCTCGTTTCCCCAGCCCAAAGGCATCCCGGAGGGGAGGAAGAGAGCGCAGCGCGGCTGGCCCGGCGTCTGAGGGGCGCCGCGGGGTCCTCCTGCTCCCAGGCAGCCCCCAGGCGCGGTGCAGTCTGGGGGAACATGGCCGCTTCCGGTCTCCCTCCCAGGCCGGCGCTGGCCTGACCGCGGCCCCTGGCCGGCGCACTCCGCCCTCCGCTCCTCCCGCACGGCAGCCGCGGAGGTCGCTTCAGCCTTTCCCTCCCGCTGTCCCCGCCGCGCCATGGAGAAGAGCTCGAGCTGCGAGAGTCTCGACTCTCAGCCGGCGGCGGCTCGGCCGCCCAGCGTGGACTCCCTGTCCAGGTAACCAGAACGCCCAGCGCCCCGCCCAGCGTGCGAGGGGGATGGAGAGGGGCCGGGGACCCGCTGCATCGTGCCTCACTCGCGGATTCTGGTTCCTGAGGCTGCGCCGGAATTTCTTCCCTGGGACGTGGAAACCACTTCTTCCTCCCTCTCTGGGGCGTAGAGGCCGAGGAAAAGGAGGTTAAAACTCGCTGCTGCTTTGTCGGTTCCTCTACCTTTCGTATTCCGACCTCGTTTTCTCCCCGGTCGAGGTAGCCCCAGTTCTCTTATCTCTCATTGCCTCTCAAATGTTTTTTTTGAGCAGCCCTTCCCCCTCTTCCCCTCTCGCCCATTTCCTGCCTTTCTCTCTTTACCACTCTTTACAAAACCATCCTCCAGTCTATCTTTATTCTTCCATCCTTTCTTATGTCTTTGGTTGGGTTCTTGCCCAACCCTTTCCTCTCTTTTCCATCGCTTCCCTTCCTTATCTTTTTACACGCTTTCTCCTACACTCAGATTTTCTTCCTGCCCCCCAATTTTGCTTAAAATATGTAAATAAAAATGCCCCGTGTGCTTCTTTTTACTAAATCTTCCAGCTGAAAGTCGGTGTCAAGGAATCTGAGTAGTTCTTTATCCCCAGTGATTGGTTTAAGAAAGCAAAATGAGTGATAGCTTTCTTCCTTCTTGGGCTACGGATTCTTCAGGTTGTCTTTTCTCTTGTAATGGATGGGAATTTTATCCTGGAATTTTGAGGAGGACTTTAGTTTATGCAGCTTTGCAGAGAGAGCTGTTGTGAATATTAACTAGACATGTTTTGGATGCAGTCTTTTTCTTTGGCTTTAAAATAGTGATTTAAAATTTTATTAAGAAATAATGGAAGACCTGTATTTGTTATACAGCCACAGTGCAATCAGGTTCTTTCCCATTGAAAAATATTCTAATTGTTATTAGAGAGTTATTAGAGATTAAATGTTTGTGTGAAAACAGAATTTTCATCTTTTTCTTTGAATAAATAGAAGTTGCTCTGTCTTTTAATTTATTTTGGACTCTGCTAACTATGAGGGGTACTGTCATTTTTTTATATTGGCATTCATTACCTCATTGGGGAACCACTGACTGATTCTATCATTCTAAATTCGATTCTTTTCCTATATGCACTCAGAGTTCCCTGCTCACCCCTTTTTCAGAGTCCTTAACAAGCACACTGTAATTGTTGGTTTAATTGTCTTCTCTACTAGGCTATAAGCTAGTTGAGGCCAAGGACCATATCTTCGTCATCTTCATATCCCCAGCACTTAATATAGACCCTGCATGTCATAGGTGTTCCATAAATGGTTTTTTGAATTTGTGGATTGAATTATCTAGGAGAGAAGAATTTTTCTTTGTGTTTGATTATGTATATTGTACATTCGTTTTATGTATTTTTTTGAATTCCATATTGATTACTGCAAAATTTAGAAAGCTGGGGATTTACATGCTCAGCTGTAAAATCCTTCATTCAGAAAACAGGTTGAAAAGTTATAATATTATGGGAAAGTTACAAATAACAACTATGGTTCAGAGTAGAATATAAAGAAAACAAATGAGGCAACCAGTACTCTCATCCAAGGGAGAGGAGTTAGAACTACAGGAGGCAGCATAGTATGTTAGAAAGAAGTACTGGAAGTCAGGAGGCTCCCATGCTGAAGTCCCTGGTTTAGCTAGTTCATCTTTTGAAGTAAGTAGGTTGATCTAGAAAATCTATAGGGTCCCTTGAAGCTCTAAAATTCTATCGTTTTTGTGAATGACAATACTTACTAAGATGAATGCATTCTTTTCAATTACTAAGATATTCCCTTTACAAATAACCTTTGTTTTGGATTTTTGAAATTACACTAAGTAAGCATTGTCTGTTATTATTACAAACTGATGTACCTAACTGCTATTTATACACATTCATTTTCTTAAAAAAAAAAAAGAAAATCCAGTGAGTTTAAAGTTTATGTATTTTAATTTCTTAATAAAAAGTTATTCCTGACATATGAATTTGAGAAAATTAAGGTCTCCTCCAAAGAATTTTGAGTATAGTAGATTAGCCTCATCTTCTCTGGATAAAAAGTAAGTAAGACCCCCTGATTTCCACAAGAGAATGCCAGCTTTCATTCCTCTCCTTTGGAAGGTAGAAAAATAATTTTTATTAAATGTCTTTCCTGGCAAATTAGAAGATACCCTTCTAAACTATTTCATACCTTTGATTTCACTAATCATCATACTTGTTTGTGGCACTCTCTTTAATGAACATACATAACAGCTGCATTATAAAGACTTGTTAGAAAGCTTAATTTTAAACTTAATCTAGGCTAACACTCCATCACAGGTGATTCTAATACACAGCTAGGGTGGATTATTGTGGTTCTAATAGATTGTGTCTTTCTAGATTGTTTAAGATTTTACTTTTGTTAGCCTGTGGCAAAGCAAAATATCGATGTTTGGACTGTATTATCTCAGCCTTTTAAAGAAATGTTGTCTTTAAGTTGTAGCTTATTTTTATGCTTTCTGTTTTTATATACAGGCTCAATTAGGAAATTGTCTTGTGAATTTGTTTTGATATCTCCTGCAAAATAATAGTTAATAATACTGTTTAATGTGTCACAGAATGTGTTTTACACAATTGATTATGACAAATTTCTGCTGAATTTAGCTATAAGGAAAATTGTTTATGAAAAAAATTATGTATGCCTTCCTTTTTGTTAGAAAGTGGAAACTATGTGACTGCATCAGTCTCTCCAGTTTAGCAAAAAATTTAGTCCAATTTATAACTGCAGTTCATAATATACTCATCTCTAGTTTCAAGTACTTCTACTATTAGGTGAATTCAGTTTAAATAGTGATGGAGTTTGGATGTGTTGTCCCCTTCAAAACTCATGTGGAAATTTGATCTCCAATGTGGCAGTGTTGGAAACTGATTGAGTCATGGGCGTGGATCCCTCATGAATAGATTAATGCTCCTCCTTGGGGTCGGGGGATTAATGAGTGAGTTCTCACTCTATTAGTTCCCGTGAGAGCTCGTTGCTTAAAAAGACCCTGGCACCTTCTCTCTCTCTCTCTTGCTTCCTCTCGCTATGTGATCTGCTTGTACCCACCGGCTGCCTGCCACTTTCCACCTAGAAGCAGCCTGAGGCCCATGCCAGATGCAACTGTCCCAGAATCGTAAGCCAAATAAACCTCTTTTCCTTATAAATTACCCAGTCTCAGGTATTTCTGTTATAGTAACGCAAACGTACTAAAACAAATAGTATGTGTTATATTTAAATGTATTAATTCAAAAGATGTCTTAAGCCCTTCTGGGTAGTAGGAAGAATGTGATTCTGAAAAATAACACACCAATCTGGTTGTCCACTAAAATTTTTTTTTAAAAAGTTTTGTTTTTATTGAAACGATTATACATGTTTGTAGGGTACAGAGTTGACTATTGGAAATGTGTACAGTATGTGATGATCAAATCAGGATAATTAGCATATTCATCATTACAAAACGTATTCATTCTTTGTGTTCATTAGCCGATTTCTTGCTAACCAATCTCCCCCTCCACCTTTCCCACCTCTGCTGACAAGTTCTCTTCTCTCCTTCTGAAAGTTCAAGTATTGTTGTGATTGTTATTTGTTTCCTCCCTTCCTCCCTTCCTCCCACTTATGAGTAAGAACATACAGTTTTTCTCTTTCTGGGCTTGGCTTATTCCACTTAATGTAATTTTCTCTATACTCATCCATATTGCTATGAATGGCAGAATTTCCTTCTTTTTTATGGCTGAGTAGTATTCCATTGTGTGTGTGTGTATGTATATATATATATATATATATATATATATATACACATATATATACACCACATTTTCCTTTTCCAGTCAATCATGGTCATTTAAGTTGATTCCATAATTGGGTATCGTAAGTAGAGCTGTGATAAATATGGGAGTGCAAGAATACTTTCAAAGTGACAATTTCCATTCCTTTGGGTATATACCCAGTAATGGGATTGCTGGATTGTATGGTAGTTATATCTATAGTTGTTTGAGGAAACTCTGTACTGTTTTCCATTATAGCTGTGCTAATTTACAGCCCAACCAACAGTGTAGGAGGATTCCCCTTTCTCCACATCCTTGCCAGCATTTGTTAATTTCTGTCTTTTTGATAATAGCCAGTCTAACTGGGATGAGACGATATCTCAGCTGTTTTGATTTACATTTCTCTGACGGTTAGTGATGTTGAGTATTTTTTTACGTACCTGTTGGCCATTTGTATATCTTCTTTTGAGAAAAGTCTATTCAGCTCCTTTGCTTGTTTTTTAATCAGATTATTATTATTATTTATTGTTGAGTTTCTTGTATGTTCTGGATATTAATCCTTCGTTGGATGTGTAGTTTGCAGATATTTGCTCCCATTCTGCAGTTTGTCTTTTCACTCTGTTGATTATTTCCTTTGCTGTGCAGAAGCTTTTTAGTTTGATATAATCCCATTTGTTTTTCTTCTGTTGCCTGTGCTTTTGGGATCTTATTCATAAAGTCTTTGCCCAGTCCTTCATCCTGAAGTGTTTCCCCTTTGTTTTCTTCTAGGAGTTTATAGTTTCAGGTCTTATATTTTTAAGTCTTTAATCCACTTTTTTTAACATCTGTGGTATTCTTGTTCAATCCATTTTGAGTCGATTTTGGTATATGGCAAGAGGTACACTTCTAGATTTATTCTTCTATGTGTGGATATCCAGTTTCCCCAGCAACATTTATTGAAGAGCTGTCCTTTCCCTAAAGTATGTTCTTAGTGCCTTTGTTGAAGATTGGTTGGCTATAATTACACAGATTGATTTCTGGATTCTCTGTTTCTTTTCTGTGTATCTGTTTTTATACCAGTATCATGCTGTTTTGATTACTATAGGTTTGTAGGATAATCTGAAGTCAGGTAATGTAATGCCTCTGGCTCCCCCCCCCCCCCTTCCCCCCCCCCCAGGATTGCTTTGGCTATCTGGTGTCTTTTGTTTGTTGTTCCATATGAATGGTAGTGTTATTTTTTTTCTGTTTCTGTGAAGAATGTCATTGGTATTTTAATGGGGATAGCTTTGAATCTGTAGATTGCTTTGTGTAGTATGGACATTTTCACAACATTAATTTTTCCAATCCATGAACATGGAATGTCTTTTCATCTTTTTGCATCCTTTGTAAATTTCTTTCAGCAGTGATTTGTAGTTCTTATTGTAGAGATCTTTCACCATCTTGGTTAAATTGATTCCTAGGTATTTAATTTTTTTGGTAGCTGTTGTAAATGGGCTTACTTTCTTGTTTTTTTTTTTTTTTCTGCTAATTCATTATTGTAGTATAAAAATGCTGTTGATTTTTGTATGTTGATTTTGTATCCTGCAACTTTACTGAATTTGTTTATCAGTTCTACTGAATTTGTTTATCAGCTCTAAGTTTTTTGGTAGAGTCTCTAGGCATTTTTTTTTTTGTCTTTTTTCGTGTCCGGCAACGATCGCAACCCTCAGTGTCGCACCCGTACCGGACCGGGACCAGCAACGGGATCGCAACCCTCGGTGTTGCTCCCACACCTCGCTCAGCCAGTGAGCGGGAACCGGTCTGTATGTGGGATCCGAACCCTTGGCGGGAGCGCCACCACGCTGTCAAGCGGTGCACTGCAGCAGTGCGCCACCGGGCCGGCCCTCTAGGCATTTTTATATATAGGATCATTTCAACTGCAAACAGGGACAATTTGACTTTATTTTTTTCCAGTTTGGATGCCCTTTATTTCTTTCTCTTGCCTGATTGCTCTGGCTAGTACTTCCAATACTCTGCTAAATAGGAGTGATGAGATTAGGCATCCTTGTCTTGTTCTTGTTCTTAAAGGAAAAGCTGAAAACTTTCCTTTCAGGGTGATATTGGTGGTGGGTTTGTCATATATGTCTTTTACTATGTTGAGATACTTTTATACCTAATTTGTTGAGAGTTTTTATCATGAAGGGATGTCAGTTTTTGTCAAATGCTTTTTCCACGTCTGTTGAGATGATCATATGGTTTTTGTCCTTAATTTTGTTGATGTGGTGTATCACATTTATTGACTTCCTATGGTGAACCATCCTTGCATCCCTGGGATGAATCCCATTTGATGATAATGTGTAATCTTTTTGATGTGTCACTGTATTCTGTTTGATAATATGTTGAGGATATTTGTGTCTATGTTCATCAAGGATATTGGCCTGTAGTTTTCTTTTTTGTTGTATCTTTGTCTGGTTTTGGTATCAGGGTGATGCTAGCCTCATGGAATGAGTTTGGGAGAATGCCCTCTGTTTCAATTTTTTGGAATAGTTTGAAAAAGATTGGCATTAATTCTTTAATGGTTTGGTAGAATTCAGCAGTGAAGTTATCTGGTCCTGAGCTTTTTTTTTGTTGGGCGACTGCTGATTACTACTTCTACTACTTCAGTCTCGTTTTTTTTTTTTGTCTTTTTTTCCGTGTCTGGCAACGGATCGCAACCCTCAGTGTCGCCCCCGTACCGGACCGGGACCGGCAATGGGATCGCAGCCCTCAGTGTTGCTCCCGCGCCTCGCTCAGCCAGTGAGCGGGAACTGGTCTGTATGTGGGATCCAAACCCTCGGCGGGAGTGCTGCCGTGCTTCCCAAGCAGCGCACCACAGCAGTGCGCCACCGGGCCGGCCCTTCAGTCTCATTTTTCATTTTTGGTCTATTCAGGTTTTCTATTTCTTCTTGGTTCAGTCTTAGTAGTTTGTATGCTCTGGACATTTATCCATTTCCTCCAGGTTTTCAAATTTGTTGGTGTATAGTTGTTCATAATAATCTCTAATGGTTCTTTGTATTTTTGTGGTATTGGTTGTAATGTCTCCATTTCCACTTCTGATTTTTCTTATTTGGGTATTCTGTCTTTTTTCGTTAGTCTAGCTAATGTTTATCTATTTTGTTTACCTTCTCAAAGAACCGACTTTGTTTTGTTGATCTCTTCTATCATTCCTTTGGTCTCTATTTTGTTTAATTCTGCTCTGATCGTAATTCTTTCTTTTCATCTCCTGATTTTGGGGTTGGATTTTTCCTTGCTGAAGTGGAGGACATTGGGTTAGGTAGGTTGTCAGGGTCATGGACAAGATCTTGGATTCTTGGGAGAAGTGCCTGGCTGCCCTCTTATGGGTGACCCTTAGTGTCCTCACTGGCATCTAGCTAGTGTCCTGAGACGCTGGTAGATACTTTGTAGTGATCTGAAGGTCCTTAGCTTAAATATATGACCCTGGGTGAGGTTCCTGGGGGTTCGGATTAGGACCTTAGGCTTTAAGGGGGATACTGGGTTGCTCAAAAGCCCCTCAGCTAGAATGGGTTACCCAGGGGTGTCACTGAGGCTCTGGGCAGAGCCCTGTATCCCCAAGGGAGGCATCAAGGTACTCTGTAGCTTTGTTACTGAAGTGGATGACAGTGAGTGGTGTCACTGGATTTGTGTGTGTGGCCCTGTACTCTCAGGAGGGACATTGGGATGGCAGCATCGCTGCTGAAGTGGGGTACTCTGGACAAGCTATTAGCAGTTTTAGGTGGGGTTCTTCACCCCCAAGAGGAATGTTGGGGCCCTCTATAGCTGTTTACTTGGAGTAGCCACTCTGGCTGAGGCTGCTGTGGTTGAGGACAGTCCCTTGTAACCCTAAGAATGTTACTGGAACACTCTGGATCTCCTCAGCTTGGGTGGGCTTTCCTGCAGGAGGTTGCTGGGGCTGTGGGTGGGCTGCTGTGCCCCCAAGAGAGATGCTAGATCTCTCTGAAGCCCCTTTGCTGGAGCAGGCAGTCCTAAGTGGGCTCACTGGTTCTGCAGATGTGTTATGTGCCCGAAATAGATGTATGAGTCCTCCACTACCTCATGGTGGCTGCATGAATTGCAAGGCTACCTCACCAAAAAAGGTGGGGTTGCCAGCAGTGGCTAGGCACCCGAATTAGGCAGTTTTCTGACTTTGTAAAGTGTGTGTGCCAACCCTGTCTGTCCTGAGGGTGACACCCTCCCTGCATTGGACTGCCTGTTCCCAGAGAGCAGGATGCCACAGAGACACAGGTGTGTGGTTGCCCATTGTTTTTTTGACAATGACATTGTTGAATGAAAGGCTGTTGTGCAATCTCTAGTTCACACTAAACATATGTTGATTCTTGATACATATCTGTGGCCATTTCGGAGTTATTGTTGCTTCTAGCTTTGCCTTCTGGGTCATCATAGGCGTAATGTCTTTGGTCACAAAAGAGCAATTCCATTCTTTATATGATATTCAGATAGTGGCTTTCTAATCAGCTCTACTTATGTTATCTTGCATCCTTAAAAAACTAGTTTTCTTTGGTGAGGCCTGCTTAGTATTGCCTTACTTCAGGGAACTGTTCAGCAGCTCTTGTATGTCCTGCTCCTGTCCATTCTTCACACAGATCCAGCCCCACAGACAGAATTGCAAAAAAATTCTCTTCAACATACTGATAATTTAGCTGTATTCCATAATTTTATTCTTGTTGGTCTTGCTCTGATTCTTGGTGTAAGTATACATAGCTATATGGGATATGAATAGAATACTACTGTAGGCCAGATGTGATAGCTAGGGTAGGCCTGAGCCTCAAAACTGTAATAAGTTATACAGCAGAATTTGACACTATATTGGTAATATTCTGCCATTTTAGTCTTGTCTTCCATTTTTTAGTTTGTACACTATTATAAAATGTACTACATGAGTAGGTTTCTTTGATTACTTTTTACTACACAGGAACAAATCATAAGATATCTTATGCCAAATAGGTGCTTAGTGAATATCTGAGTAAAGGAACATTGACTGAATTTTCATCAGTCGTCTTATCTGTTCCCATTCAAAGGATTAAAAAAGAGTCTTTTTCTTTTGAATTTGGCCTGGACAGTTACAACCTCAAGTTCAAGCTGAAGTTATTTTTATGTGAAGCCTCTTGACATCCTGAGCTGATTTTACTGGCTGCATTATCTTTTTCTGTGCCTCATCCTGTATTTATTGAGGTTATTATGATCCATTCACCTACCTGTTTTACTGTCTGCTACTCTTGATTACTTTGGCCCCCTTTCCCCTAACTTATCTTGTTAGTTGTTTTATTTAATGTGTATTTCTTTCATCCTTCATATATCCTCATGCCCTAGTTATTCTTGGCACCACTGTTTGTCCCAGGTTATGTGGTTTCATTGATTTCTAGTCCATAAATTCATTAGCATTGATGAGCATCCCATATTTACATTTAACTTACGTTAAAAAAATCAAAGGGGAAATACACATAATATACTCAAATAAAGTAGTCCCCGATTAATTGCATTTTTGCATTGCATTTCTTCTTTAAAATTATCATTATTTGAAAACAACAAATCCAGGATTTCTGTTTTCATGAATTTTGATTATAGCCTGAAGAGGTGGAAGAGTTTCCAAGATTTCTGAAACACATTTTGTCGAAAGGTCCGTCTCATCTTTAGTTTTAGCCTCACGGTCATTTCAGAGCATTATGTTGGTAGGAAATGTGCTTTGGATAGTTTTTCCATTAGTGGTAATGGATTTGTGTATAATCACACATCTTACCCATTTCCCTTGCGACTCTTGGCATGTCTTCTGAGGCGGCTGTCCAGGATTAGTGGTAGAAACTATAGCTGCAGAACAAAATGAAGCTACCAGGTTGAACCTACAACCTTGGCATTATTTTAGCACCTTGCGTTAGACATTGAACATATTGGTGGACTAAAAATTAGTTATTTTGGATTTTATTATTCCAGGACCCTAAAAGAACTTTAATGTTCTCTTAGATAAGACCCAATATTATTGAGAACTGTGATTGTGATTGCTTTATAATCAGTAATTATTGTCCAGATTTTTCAAAAAGGACATTTAAAGAAATTAATTACTAACCAAAAGTATGCAAGTTAATCTGAAGCTGAGATTGTGCCTGTATACTTTTTCTTTTTTCCTCCTTATGTTATCATCAATAGTTTTCTGTTAGTGGAGATCAGTAGTTCCAAAGTGTGGTCCCTACTCCAGTAGTGTCACCATCCCTTGGGAATTTGTTAAAAATGCAAATTCTTGGGCCCTGTTTTAGACCTAACCAAATAAAAAACCAGTTTGTGTTCAGCAAGGCCTTCAGGTAATCTTGGTGCATGCTGCAGTTTGAGACCACTGCCTTGGATCTTTTGCTAATTGGTGCCTATTATTAACTCCGCTAATAGTTATTTGAAAGGGGCTAAGTTAAGGTGTCTGTTAGAGGTACTGTAAGCCTATTCAGAGCATTTTTATAAAAATGTTGACTGAAGTAGTGGAAGGTAAGGTCATCTCTTGTTGACTTATTATATCCGATTTTATTTTTTATGTCTGATTTTCAGGAAAGATCCTGAGATCTTTTCTTTCTCAGCCGTGAGTAACACAGATTGAGTACATTTTAGGCTTTTTCTTAAAAATAGATAATAGTGAGATACATTAGTGGTAACAAGCATTTAAAAGTAATTCGTGGAGACCATCACCTGAACCAGTAAAGCCTGGATTATGCCAAGGGAAGGAAATAAGCTGGATAACAGATGTTCAGAAAGCAGTAAGTTTATTTTGGAAATCTGCCAAGTTAATGCTATTGTATTCAAAATTACCAGTGCCAAAGATTGCATGTGATTCAAGATTTGACTATTGGAAATTCTCTAGATTTTAGTGTGGAATATTTTCCCTTATTGAGGACAATGGTTTTGCATATGTAAAGCCCTTGCTATCTTTTTGTCTACTATATGATTTTGTTAAATCAGTGCATAGTATTAAAAACTATTAGAGAGGTGATAGTCAAGGATAGGGAGTGATTTTATAAGCCTGCTTTCCACAGGCAGTCAGGTTAAAAATGGAATTCTTAAAAAGTAGGATTGGTACAAGGTTATTAAAATAAAAGGGACTATGGAATACACTCTCTTAATGAAAATAATAACTTCAGTTACCTTTTTTGTAGCTTTATTACATAGAACTAATTGTGCTTATCTCTCCTAATTGTGTGTGTGTGTGTTTGTGTGTGTGTGTGTGATCACTGTAGACCATTAATGAGCAAGCTTCATAATTCTTCCCTTGCCCTAGTACATAAGACCCATGGTAGAAATCGCTGATAATTTTCGTTCTTTCAAAGACTTTTACTTGATATAGATAGATTTTACTTGATATGAGTAAGCTCTTCAGATACGTTTTAGTCTAGATTAAATAAGAGCAGATACTATGCTTTAAATATAATAAAAATTAACTTTTAAAATATGTTTAATATATACTTCAAAAATATAAATACTGATATTTGGAAAATTCTTTTTTTTTAAAGTTAGTGCTTAGGTTTAGCAGAGTATAACAGAAAAGCTAAACTAACAGTGGCTTAAAACAAGAGATATTTTTATTTATTTATTTCACATAAAAGCCCAGAGTTGATGTGGTGGATCTGAAGTATGAAGAACCCAGATTCCTTATGTGTAACATTCGAAGGTTGCCTCATGAACCACAATTACTGATGGAGCTGTAGGAAGGGAAGAAGAAGGGCATATTCCCTTTCTTTAAAAAGCATTTTTTGGGCAGTCACATGGAGTTTTTTAGCTTATATCCAGTTGGCCAGAACATGTCCCATGGCCATCCCTAGCCACAAGACAGGCTAGGATACTCTCATCAGGGAGGTCTTTTGTTGAGCTAAGAATTGGAGGTTCTGTCACAAAGGAATAGGAGAGAATGGATATTGGAGACAATCGGCAGCTTCTCCCATGGTACA
>NW_007726208.1:1001662-1016026 GCF_000696425.1 Galeopterus variegatus | reverse complement strand
CATGAACCACAATTACTGATGGAGCTGTAGGAAGGGAAGAAGAAGGGCATATTCCCTTTCTTTAAAAAGCATTTTTTGGGCAGTCACATGGAGTTTTTTAGCTTATATCCAGTTGGCCAGAACATGTCCCATGGCCATACCTAGCCACAAGACAGGCTAGGATACTCTCATCAGGGAGGTCTTTTGTTGAGCTAAGAATTGGAGGTTCTGTCACAAAGGAATAGGAGAGAATGGATATTGGAGACAATCAGCAGCTTCTCCCATGGTACAGAAATGAAACATTTAAAAGCAAGAAATTTTGTAAAGTCTACAATAAACACTTCACTTATGCCAGAGAGACTCTTCGATTTGCAAATGCAGTGACTAAAATAGAAAATACACTGAAAGAGAGAGGTGATACGTTGTAGCAGACCAAAAAAGAGAACTTTATCTTGGAACCCTCTGAACTCTGAGTTTAATTTTCTATTTTTTTTTTTTTTAATATATTATTTTGGGCCAGATTTTTATAATCCTAATCTAGGACTATATAATGAAAGTGATTCATTTAATAATTGCTAGATCACTAAGTCGTGGGGAAATAGAAATCAAATGAAGAATGATCAATTATACTATTTTATTTTTTATTTCATTTGAGGAACTCAAGGAATTGCATGATAAAGCAGTGGTGATGATGAGGTTGATGGCCTACTCTGCTTACTCCTCTCCATTTTGGCATCCATTTCTAAGCCATGTTTTATCTCCTCCTAGAATATTGCATCAGCTATGTAGGTATTTTCTATCAGTTCAGTTCTAAGGATCTGGTCTCCATAAGGGAAACACAGCTGGCCACTTTAGGCCATGCTAGTTTATGAACGCTTTTGCCAATATTTTGTGTTTGTTTTTATATTCTTGACCCAAAAACTTTATTGAAAATCTGTCGAAATCAGTTTTATGTATTTTTGTGTCACCTAACTTAAATATTAATATTTTAAGCAGGTAATTTCAAACATAAGGGATTTAATCATTTGGCAGGGAGGAGAGGAGAGTAGATAAGTCTCCTCTGGATTGATAAAACATTTATTCATCAGGCTTGAAGGTTAGTAGGCATAAGTCACAAATACATTCATCTCCTTTCGCAGTAGAATTGCTTTTACTGATAGCAGAAAATGAGAAGTTGTTCAAGGAGGGCATTGTCAGGGGTTGTGTATTAGCAAAAGGGAAAATTATTGGCTTATGATGGGCTATTGATTATAAGCCATAATTTTCTTGAGGTGAGTCAATATGCCCAGCAGAGGTCAAAAATAAAATTTTGCATAGTACAGTTGTCCACTCTTACTGATATTGGATAAAATTCTTTCATTATAACCAAAGTTAGTATATCAAGATAGAAACACCCGAGATGAGCTTTGCTTTCCAAGTGGTAGACAGTTGTTGTAATAAATTACTGCTATTAATATTAATAAACACAATAATATAAATAATCATACTTAACATTTATTGTGTGTTTACTACGTGTAGGACTTGGTGTTAAACCCCTTCTATTCATTTTCTCCTATAATATTCATAATGCTATAGGTAGACAGTACTAATGTTTCCATTTTACACATAAGAAAACTGAAGATTAGAGAGAGCAGTTTGTTATTTGAATCCAAGTTTCACTTAGATGTGGTGCGCAGGTTCAGGCCAAAGCTTTGTAGTTAGAGGGCAGTCCCAGTGCAGGTTGATGGGGTGATAATGACCAAGACATGAGTTTCCTGGACCTACTGCCTTGCTGAAGAAGGATAAAATTACACAATACATTAGTGACTTGAGAGTGGCCATATTTGGAAAGAATGAATGAAAATCTTACTATCCTCTTAATTTTCAAAATTTTCAACATTCAGTTTTACGTTTTAAAGATCAGATAAGTTGTGAAGTAAGTAAACACAATGCTAAAGCCACCACCTCATCCCTCCCTCCCTCATAGGCTTTACACAGTAATTTAGAATACTTTACTTTAGGGTTCCTTAAATATCTGAATTCCCCTAAGTTCCTTTGTGTTTGTTTACAGTTAATGTGTTAAGAGCCATTGACATTTGAAGATCATCAGAAGTGAAGATAAAACATCTCAAAAATTATAATGTAAGTGAATGGGAAAATGCAGATAAAAAAATGGACAAAAGTTAATATTGCCAGCAATATTTCTGGAATCCATATATTATCCCAAATGAAATTCTTGCACATCAGTAACCAGTAACTTCAAACTTCAGTCTTAATTCTAAGTCCCGGTCCTTAAAATTCTGTGTTCTCTTCTTCCTGGGGAAAACAGTCACTTAGTTTTAGTCATCCAGTAATTTTCCATTAGAATTCTTTGGGTTTCCATGTACTGTTTTCTTCCTTTTCCTCCTTAGTATTTTACAGTTTGACTTGAGAAGAAGATGACAAAGTTTAAAAATTGTATTTGTATAGAGACTGAGGTTTTCTCTTTCCATCTGCTGTTGTATGTTGTATATTTTACTCAAGTTTAATTTTGTTACCGTTTTGTATGTTTCTTAGTAAAAATTATGACCAGTTAGCTAACTGGCCTTGTCTCCTCCTTCTGTCCTTTCTTTACCTGCTCCCTTTCATCCTTCCCTTGTTTTCTTTCCCTCTATAAATATTATTAAATAAATATTAAATAGTATTATTCTTCAGTGTTTAGCATCTACTATGTCCTGCACACTATGGTAGATCCTAAGATCTTGGTGCTGAGATGGGTTATATCATCTTTTTATATTGTTAGGGGCATTAGAGATCATCCACTTAGTGTTTCTCAAGTGTGGATGAGGACCACCTATATATTTCAGTCACCTGTGGTGCTTGGTGAACATTTAGCTTTCTAGGTTCCAGCCCAGACATTCTGAATCATTGGGAGTGGGTCCAATAATCTGTACTTAAAAGTTTGAGAACCAGTGATCCAGATGTTCCATAAGTTTGCAGATGGGGAGTAGACCTAGAGAAGTTTAGCAATTTGCCCAAAGGCACAATAAATGTTAGAAGGCCAGGAAAGGTTGGTGGGCTTTCTGCCAAGGTCACAGAGCTATTTAGTTCCAGATGTGATTTCCTGACTCTTGGTTCTAGACTTTACCAAGTCATGTTGTGATTTTTGTTGGGCCAGACAGCTTCACTGTGTTGAATGGTCTTCAGAACCTTCCACTTATATCATATATAAGATCATAATCAATTCATCATTGTTCCTGAAAAAAAATAACCAAAAGCACATGTGGATTATATACATGAAGAACATGTATTGTTTTTTCATCTTTAGTCAGGTATGTGACTGATTCTGATTTTGAAATCATGGGGTGATAGACTTTGCGTGACCATGACATTATTCCTACCTGAACTTTAAGTTTCATAGTTTTGAAAAGGAGGATCTGATTTCATTTTTAAATGAAATAGTAGGCACAAATGTCATAGTGCTTTGCAAATAGTAGATGCTTGGTGAACTGTACAATAACAGTTTACTGTTAACACTTTGTCTTTTTCCTTTGGATTCTGTGAAGTACACTATGAAGAGTGCTTTTATTTGCTTTGTACAGAATCTGATACCTTATATACCAAACCAGAGATCTTAAATAATTGAAATTATTTTATGTTTATAACACTATATTTTTCTAGTTGATATTCACAATATCTCAGAGGAACTGAAATTTTCTAAAGTATTTTTTGAACTATAAAAGTTTAAATTAATCTTAGCTGTGTATATTTTGTATTGTATTGTGTATAGTATATTGATAGTTACTGAATTGTAATCTTACATTAGTAAATGTAGTCATGCTAATTTTTTTTGAAGTATTCTAAAATTCTTGAATTACTAGGAATTTTAACCATAGAATGTCATTACTCACTTTTTCTGGATATTTTGGGGCCAGTTTTAATTATACGATTTTTTTAAATGTCATTTAAAAATATTCATCTCTAATAAGCTTATTATATTTTATAATTATAAATGTTCTTTCCATTAAAAAAATTTTTGCTCTTTTTTTAAACCATAGAATCAAAATTATAACTGTAATAGCACTACAAAAGAACCTTATCTATTATGTAATCTAACTTCATTTTTTATATCGGGACACTAAAGTTAAGGAACTTGCCCAAGAGTGGAAGTTTTATGCATGTTAAAATAATCTTGTGAGCACACAGAATGACATTTATCTGTTTCTATGATGATATGTGTGAAATGCTTTGAAAACTGTTTAGTGTCACACACGTATATTGTCATGATTACTGCTATGATGATAATATGTTCACTGAATTCCTTGTGATTTAATCGAAAATCTTTACTATTGTTTAATTTAAAATAAGAAAGAAAAATGAATGTGCTTGTCACTTGGTCTGTTCTCTTATTTCTTGTGCTCAGATTTTATTGTCTCCTTTAAGTATATGGTACTAGAATAGATGCTATGCAGATTACCTAAATTTCTCTTAATTCGTTTCTCTTAATCCAGATTTTCACTTTAAATAATTACACAAAATACTCAGGATGATACTTCTGCACTGGAAGACACGTGTCAGCAATGTTCTGTGAAAGAAAATGGTTAGTGAGTGAATAAATGAATGAATATTCAGTATTATTCTTCAGTGTAATCTAAGTATCTAATAGTAAAGTTAATACATTTTGTGTAGTTTTTATAGTTACAAAACTGTCACCTATGTAACCTAAGTTGTTTCTCAGAACAACCCTGTGAGGTAGGTCTTCATTTGATATATAAGTAACTGAGGCCTACAGAAATGATATGATTGTCTAGTGTCCCTGCTTTGAAGAGATGGAACTGGCACTTGAATTTTGACTCTAAATGCCATACTGTTTCTACTGCCCAACATAAATCATAACACATGTGGTAAAGTTTCATGGGGTATTCATTTTGCTGTTTAGAAGAAATTCTAAATATTTGGAAATTAATGACAGGTTCACCTTGTCCAGCCAGCCTAATTATTCAGTGCATACTTCTCTTTAGAAGTCTGACTCACTTCTGCTCCTAAAATACTTAAAAGAAATGCAGGTATCTTAGATAAAAAATTCATTCTCAGCATGGCTACCAGCGTTTGCTGCCTAAGATTATTTGAGTATTTAAGTGTTTAAAAGAGTAGTGATTATGGTCTTTAGAAGCATATTGAACTATATCAACATGAAAAATGTACTGTGTGATATGATATAGCACAAGGTAGTGAAAAGTCCCGATCCTTTCTTAGTCCTGGATTCTTTAGTTCTGATTCTGCTTTTTAACTATGACTCTGGATAAGTCACTTGATTTCTCTGAGACTTGATTCTGTATCTGGAAAAAAGGCCTAATGGTAACTTGCTATCCTGCCTTTACAGGATCGTGGGTGCAGCATGTTCTAGGCACTGTTTTAAGTATTTCACATATTATTTCATGTATGTGGGATCCGAACCCTCGGCGGGAGCGCCACTGCGCTCTCAAGCGGTGCACTGTAGCAGTGCACCACCGGGCCGGCCCCGACTGACTTTCTAATTTTAATTATGCATTTAGATTTGCATGGTAGGGTGAGAACGTTACATGAGAGGTCACTCATCAAGACATAAATTCCCATGTGTTTTTTGTACTTGTCCAGTTGAAAGTGTTTGTTCAGTAAGTGTTTATCAAATAGATTAGCTCCCCTCTTATAGTATTTTTGCCCTTTTATTTCAATTGGGATGGAAGTATTTGTTTCAGAGTGTTGTGCTTTGAGCTCTAATAATCTAACCAATTTTCAATTTAGTATGACATTTCTCTTAGTTAACTGATATATAAAGAACTTTTTCCTTTAGGTTATTACGAATTCATATGTTTTAAGTTAAGCTATTGTTTGAATTTGAATCAGAGATTTTTGACGGACTTCTGAGAAGCTTTTTTTTTTTTTGTCTTTTTTTGTGACCGGTAACGGGATCGCAACTCTTGGTCTGGTGTCGGCCGCACCGCGCTCAGCCAGTGAGCGCACGGGCCATCCCTATACAGGATCCGAACCCATTTTTTTTTTTGTCTTTTTTTGTGACCGGTAACGGGATCGCAACTCTTGGTCTGGTGTCGGCTGCACCGCGCTCAGCCAGTGAGCGCACGGGCCATCCCTATACAGGATCCGAACCCACGGTGGGAGCGCTGCTGTGCACCCAAGCACCGCACTCTCCTGAGTGTGCCATGGGCCGGCCCCTGAGAAGCTTTCTTAAGGGGCTGCTGTGGTTATTGGGATGGGTGCTGGGACTGAAATGCCCCTCCTGCTTTCCAGTGCTCACCCCCATCTCCCAAGGACACTCTCAATTTGAGTAGAGTACTTTGGCTTTTACCTGTTTTATTTATTTATATTTCCAGATAAGATCTTTGAAGAAACAGTACTCTGGAGAAAAAATAAAAAATAGATGTGTAAGCTATTTTCTATACAAACTGGTTGTTCAGACTTGCTGCCACATTGTCAAATAATATGCCTTTATTTTCATTTTTGGAGATATAATTGATAGAACTGGAAATAAAATTATACAAATTTAACTGTATCCAGGGTCACGTGTACTTTAGCACTTTGGGATTTTCTAAACTAAGTGCCAACATGCACCAGTTGGAAGGCTGTCCCAGAGTTCAAATCCCCTTTGTTTCTCTGAAGAATACAGAATGTAGTCTCTCGTTTCTGTCAATCAGATGCCATGATGATGACAAATGGTTTATGCCACCTCTTTTATCCTATGGATTGGTTAAGTTAAAAAATGCAGGATTCTGGTATAGCTTCTAAAAAAATAATTAAAAGCTGTAAACTGTTTTGTTTTGGGGGAGTTGTTTTTCTGTTTTAGGGATCCTGCAAATATTCTGACAATAAGTCTTTTGTGTCCCAAATGCTTTATACACACTGCAGGCCTTTTATTATTTTTTTAAATAAAATTTTCAACAGAATGACTAATAGAGCATGAACAGTGCTTATGACACTATAGTCCATTGTGTAAGTACTGAAAGCAAAATTTGCATTCCTAGAGGCAATGAGAATGTAGAAGATCTTCTTTAATGTTCTTGAGCAAGCATGCCGTGTATGTGCTCAGGACATTACTTAGAAGAAAATACTTTTTAAAAAGAATCTTTTCTTTGCACGGAATACTGAAGAAAAATTGAATTGGCAGTAAGAGTGAAGCGATTTAAATAAGGCAAGTGGTTTAGATCTTATCGTAATGACTGTGGTCACTGGTGACTGGAAGTAAAAGAAACGTAACCTCCTAAATCTTCCAGACGCATTAGTTTATCAGGATTTATAAAAAGATAGGTAACTTATTTCCAAGTTTTCACATTGTTTTGAATTACGAGTGTGTAATGCTCATATGTTTATCTGCATCTCTAATTTTCAGAAATATTTTTTCACTTTTACAAGAAATGTTCTTATTGAATTTTGTAATATTAGATGAGGAGAAGTATGAGGAATATAAATATATTTATGGCATGTTAGTGCTTAGCTTTTATTTTCTGTTCACTATTGTGAAGTACCTCCAACTGTTGGTATAGTTGACAATAAAGTAATAACTTTATTAACAGTCCAGAAAACCACTTGAGCCAGAGAGGGTGAATACGTTGCTGATGGTTACATTGAAAAATACTGGTAGTGGGAATGGTTTTGTGATTGAAGTTTTGGGTAAGTCTTCTGCTTGAATATATTGAAAGCTATATAGGATATGTGTATGTGTGTGCGTGTGTGTGTAAATTTTTGCCCTGATATTTGTGCTTTATATTATGCAATTCATCAGTTAACTGAAACTTTTAAGTTTAAAACTTTGTATATTCAATTCTCCTAGTGCACATGAAGACATTCTGCAGTATAGATCTAAGTGAAAAGTACTTTCACGGCTAAAGTGCTTTGCTTCATTTTAATTTAATTAGTGGATTTCTTCTTCTAAGGAGATCCTTATTTCTTTTTTTATTTTTTTTCTTTTTGTCTTTTTCCGTGTCTGGCAACGGATCGCAACCCTCGGTGTTGCTCCCACGCCTCGCTCAGCCAGTGAGCGGGAACCGGTCTGTATGTGGGATCCGAACCCTCGGGCGGGAGCGCCACCGCGCTTCCCAAGCGGCGCACTATCCAGTGCGCCACCGGGCCGGCCCCAGGAGATCCTTATTTCTGATTTCATCCTTTTTTCCCTTCTGAAGAGATGTTCTTGTATTTCCATTTAGTATTTAGCACTAAATACTTTATATAGATCATGTTTTTTATCCTTATTACAATCTTGAAAGGTATCATTATCATATTTTATACATAAAGAAATAATTTAGATTAAGTAACTTGACTGAATTTTTTTTGCTAAGTGGTGAAACCAAGTCTGTGTGACTCTAAAGTTCTTGTTTTCAACCACTAAACACTTCTGTGTCTGTATTCTGTGTTCCTTTCTGTATTTCCGTTGTGTCCTTTAAAGCCCTTCATTCCCACAGTGAACTATTATGAGATACTTCCATACCTGGCACTTTCATTAAACTGTAAGTCTCTTGAAGGCAATGAATCTGTTTTCAACTCTATTCCTAGTACATAGTACATGGATGATATCAGTAAATGTTTGTGGAAAAGAGGAGAGGGTAAGAAAAAGAAAGGATATTTAAGAAGTTCCTGCTCCCCAAATGGAGGGGAAGGTTGGGGAGGACAGGAAGGATGATGGCTGAGGCTTGTAGTTGGAGGTGGAAGTCCTCAGTCTCCATCCTTTCAAAGAAGCTGAGGTGGTGCTTTGAGGCATGGAAATATTTGGAGATGATAAGTGAACCCTTGCTATCTGGAGTCATTCTCTGCCTTTGCAGGGTAAACAGGGATGCTTGTTAATTCCATTAGTACTTAGTCAAAAAGTACTTCTGTAGTAGGTACCAAAATTCATTTGTTTTGATATAAGTTTCTTAGTTGGCGAGCTTTTGCCCTGATTGATTCTCAGGAATATGTGTAACTAAAAAAAAAACAAAAAAACAAAAAAAAAACCAAACAAAAAAAAAAATAGAAAAGCAAACAGTGCTTTAGCTTATATATTGATATTATTTTGAAAAGTATAGAGAAAGTAGTAATTCTTATCCTCCTACCAATAATTAGTTTGTATAAATCTGTTCACCTAAATGCTACACTTTGGAATAGAACTTTGAGACCAGAAGGGTGGAACATTGCTCTTAGGAATAGTGTAACAAAGGAAAAAGACATTCTGTTGTAATAACATCAGACCAGTAGTAAAGTGTGGGAATGACTAAGAGTCAGATGATGGGATTTCTGTTTTGATCTTGTGGTGGGAAGAAAACTGTCACTCTGGCTGAGATAGTGACAGGGCTAGAAAACAGGATTACTAGGGCAGTACAATATAATGCCTTTCGTACTATAAACCTGTCATGTATGTGTGTATGTGATATTCATTTAGTTATTTTGTGGAACCAGAAGTTAACATTTAAATAATATTGACATGATTCTTTTTGTTTAGGTATTGAGAATACTATAATTTAGGATAGAATGAGTGGATTAAAAAGAGGGGAATCTTAGCGAGAATGACTTGGCATTTATAAGGGCCCTGGCTCTGTAAATTTGGATAAATGCATTTGTGAATGTAAATTGTTTACATGTTCATATAATCTTTAACTGATGTCCCTGAGGGTTGCTAATGAGTCAGAATTTAGTACATTAGAATATAATTGCAGTATTATTGTAAGAGGTATTTTCAGCCTCTTGGTAGAAGGAATCTATATATGAATAAATATAAAGAATAGTTGGTATTATTAACAAGAGTATTCCAGAATGCTGGTTATACTCTGATCAGTTTTGTTGTTTTTGAGAAAATATACTCTCTATAAGAGCTTAATTAATTTTTAAGATGTGTGCTTTGTTTATATATTTTTTTTTCACGTAGCATTCTTGACTTAGCTCAATAAAGATGTTAATGCTCTTGAAGGCAGGAATTATGTTTTGCCTACCCTTGAGGTATTATGATTGTTTTTGGTTACAAAGTACTTAATTCTCCATTATTCTAACCTTATTAATTACTTGCAGGTTATCTGGGGCTTGGGAATTTTCTATTTATTTATGGATTAGATATCTGAGCCTTTTCAGTGGTTTTTTGTACCTCCATTAAAGGATTTATAGGAGCAGAAGAGAATCATTCCTATAATTTAATTTTATTTCTTAACAACTCTGATTAATGATTTGGGCAGAAGAAATGCCCACACTAATAGGGAATGAGGAGCAAATTTTTATGGTGCTGCAGCTGTGTAAGAGGGCTTTCTAATGGGGAAAGTTTATACAGTGTAATTAAGAAATGATGTTTAAAGACTAGTCTTTGAGTCACATTTTTGAATGGGACAGTTGTTTATTTGTATGTGTCGGGGCCCAGAAAGCAATATCCCAAAGTGAAGGCCTCAGAAGCAACCTCGAAAGCAAAGTTTTTCTCTGACCTTCTCTTGCCCTCCTGTCTCTCAGCCTCATTCTCTCCTGAGGCAAGCCATAGAATAGATTCACTAATAGAAACTAGATACACTCTTACCTTCCTCTTGCCTTTCTGTGTTTGAGCTGGCCATAAAGAAATTCTTTGACCTACCTTGTCTGATTACAGGTCATAAGACCGCCATTCCAGAAAGGGTTCTGCCCCATAGCCTGGAGGAATGAATGCTACATAGAGAGGCCAAGAAGAATCTGGACAGGTCTTGCTGGGTTTCCCCACTCAGTCTATTAGCATTAGATCATACTTTTCTAATCATATTTCTACATGGCTGTGCTTTTTTGTAGACCCTAAGCATAAATATAGACATTTTTCTGTTATTTTTGGGTCTTCATTCTAAATGGTCCTGTGTCACATAAAAATATGATATAATAAAATTTGTTATACCTTTTCTTTACATCAGTCTGTGTTTATCGGATGATTTTTCAGAGAAACTTCAGGTGGCTGAAGGGGATGTCTTTCTTTAACCCCTACATATGTTTATATGCGTGTATGTGTGGGGGAAGCGAGGGTTGGGAGCATTTTGGTTACCAAGAGATGAAGGGATTTTAAGAATGGTAAAATCTAGTTTAGCAAATATTTCCAATATTTGGAACTGTAACTCTTCAACTCATCTGTGATACAAGAATTTTGTGTCTGTGCTCTGAATCATGGAATTTTAGGTTTGAATTTCTAGACCATTTTGTATGTTTTTATATATATTTTGTAATTTTTGTATTGTACCTGAGGGGTTACTCCACCCCTCAAGTCTTCCTTATGGCCTTTGAATGTCCTCACTGACATACCCTTATTTCCTCAACACTTCCTGCTCCATTTTGGAGACCAGTGTCACGATGGTAGGAGCCCTTGTAGGATATAGGAAATGGAGAATGATTGCTTAGTGTGCAGAAATAGCTGTTTCTCAGTAAAGCATACATTGAGAAAATCTGGGTTTTTTTGGCAGGAGGGGAGGTAGCATTTAGTGATTTAAGCAGATTCTACGGAGGACAATAATTTAATTTTAATAGTAACATCATAATTCTTTTAATCTTGACTGTTTGAAACTATTTGTGAAATAGTTGTGAAATTAATGGCCACTAAAATTTTATTTGGACCATGAACCATGCATCTTTATATATCATCTTTTCATTTGTCTGCCCAAATTCTATCAACATCATAATTCTTTTAATCTTGACTGTTTGAAACTATTTGTGAAATAGTTGTGAAATTAAGGGCCACTAAAATTTTATTTGGACCATGAACCATGCATCTTTATATATCATCTTTTCATTTGTCTGCCCAAATTCTATCTAATTAGGCTTTTGTCAAAAATGACATGATGTGATTTTTTTTGACATTATGTGAATTTTCCATGCCTTTTATTCTTTGTAATGATAGATTTGATCTTCTCAAATATTTCTTTAATATTTTTTTCCCCTATAAATCAATTATCTCTTTATTTTAGTGTGAATAGATCTGGCCCACTATTTTATTGCTATCATTTTAATGCAATATGTTGTTGTAAATGTTAATCTCTAAAAGAGTTCTGATTTTAATTTAGAAAGTTTTCTTGGTAAACAAGCATTTGTTGAGTTTGTACATTTTACTAAACTAGAAAACATAAACTTGTCTGAAAACATTAGCAAAGAACCAGTTAGGGATAGGTATGAGTTAAAGATAAATGCGCTGAGAGGGACATATATCTAGGAGGAATGGCATTAATCTAGAAGGTCTTGAGAAGATAATTTTTGTTTCATGGCCCCATCCATATTTGTTTTTTGATTTAAACTTAAGTCTTAAGCATTTTAACAGTAACTTCATTTTACACATTTTATCACCATTGTCAGTTGCGGGATGCTGGCTCCCTGGCCTCAATCTGCATTTTTTAATTTTTTTAAGCAATGGTGTATATATATAAAAGAATATTACATTTAGACAGCATTTTCACATCATTTTCACTTGGTCTTTATAGTTACCCAGTGAGATGAATAGAGCAGGTGTTTTTATCCCTACTTTGCCATATGAAATTGAGGTTCTGAAAGGGTAAATGACTTTCCATAGTATATATAAGACCTAACTTTTCTTTCTCTTCTCATAGCTTAAAGTTGTACATCATGGATGCAGTGGGAGAATAGTTTATGTGTCAGCATTTACCCAAGTGTCCTCTACTGCATATTGTGAAGATGTTTTTTTCAGTGTGGTTACATATAGTAGTCCACTATTCAACACTTAAATGTAGACATTCTTTTATTTCATGAAATAAAAGAGTACACAACATTTGTGATGAAAATAGAAAGGATCTGTTTCCAACAATGAATTAATAATTGAAACTGGTTGCTAGATGGGAAATATAAAATTACCTTTTCTAGAGATTGTTTTTGTTTATATAAATTGTCTTAATTTTTCTCTGACAGAGACTGATTATGGATAATTTAGCTCCTTACTTCTTTTTTTTTTTCCTTTTTTTTTTTTGTCTTTTTTCGTGACCGGCAACGGATCGCAACCCTCAGTGTCGCGCCCGTACCAGGCCGGGACCGGCCACGGGATCGCAACCCTCGGTGTTGCTCCCACCCCTCGCTCAGCCAGTGAGCGGCTGGTCTGTATGTGGGATCCGAACCCTCGGCGGGAGCGCCACTGCGCTTCCCAATCGGCGCACTATAGCAGTGCGCCACCGGGCCGGCCCAGGCTCCTTGCTTCTTTAAGGACAAAATTGTTAGTGTCTCATTCTTTTTAATCCCTCAATCCTGTGTGTAACCCCATTCTGCTAAGCTAGAGTTCTCCGATGGCAGTAGCAGGTGTCCTGTTTCAGCTTCCATTAGATGAAAATAATAGCTTGCGTTATTTTGGTGTTTCCATTCATTAGATAATGTGCTAGACTCTTTGTACACCTTATGTTACTTCATCTTTGTAAGTATGTGAGCAGTTTCTAGCATAAGGTAAGCACTCAATAAGTATTAACCAATTCATTTAATAAATTTCAATAAAATTCAACTTTTGAGCTTTTATTATGTACCAGGAATTAGTCTAGAGCTAGACTAGTGTTTCTCAACACTTCTTTATTATTGCTCTTCTCAGGAGCATTTTTAGACATTTTTCCCCCAGTTGTCCTCTCTACCCATGAAAATATAACAACAGAGATATACTATGTGTCATTTTATGTACTGTGCATATGAGGAACTAGTATATCTATGCTTTATACATAAAAAGAGTAAGATTTTTTTTCCCCTTACCCCCAAAGAACCATTATCTTGACCCCTTGGGGGTAGTGTTTCTTCCATTGCTAATGCACAGTTCAGATACCAGGGATAGAGTAGTGAAAAAAATTGACAAAACTTCAAATCCTCTAGTAGCTTACATTCTAAGAGGGATAGGATGGGAGAGAAGGTGGGAGACAGAAAATAAATGAGTACAACAAAAATATGTAAGATGGTAATGTGTACTCTGGGAAAAATAAAGCAGTGAAGGAGATATAGAATGAGTGGGTGAGTTTGTAGTGGTTTACATTTTGAAATAAAATGGCCAGGGAAAGTCTCCACTAAAAAGGCAGTATTTGAGAAAAAATGCTAAAGTAGATGAAGGGAAAAGTGGTAATATTTGGGAGCATTATTATAGAGATAATCAAAAGTATAAAGGTCTTGAAGTGGGAACTTGCCTGGTATGTTTGAGAACAATGATGAGGTTCATGTAGCTATAGTGCAGGGGAGCAAAAGAGAGAATGGTAGAAGATGAACTCAGGGGCCGGCCCGGTGGCGCACTGCTACAGTGCGCCGCTTGTGAGCGCGGCAGCGCTACCGCCAAGGGTTTGGATCCCACATACAGACCGGCCGCTCACTGGCTGAGCGAGGTGTGGGCGCAACACCGAGGGTTGTGATCCCGTTGCCGGTCCCAGTCCGGGCGCGACACTGAGGGTTGCGATCCATTGCCAGTCACGAAAAAAGACAAAAAGTTAAAAAAAAAAAAAAAAAAAAAAAGAT